>NC_050446.1:101631794-101701508 GCF_903995425.1 Onychomys torridus
CCTTGAACCCAGGACACCTTGCCCTTCATAGAAGTGATGATAGGCACTCGCTGATATGCCTGGAGAGTTTGCTTTCTGGAACCATCCACTGCTTTGAGGACCTCAGGACAGTTCTCTCCTGGAGCCTGGGGCATGATGGGAATGAGGGCCAAGACCTATGTCTAAGCGTAGCTGCAGGTAGAGAGGCCTCAATGCCCAACCCAGACCTGGGCACTGTGGGTTTGTTGGTTTGTTTGTTTTTGTTTGGTATGGAGCACAATGGACTTTTAGTGGGGAGCAGAGGCCTGTGTGTCTTCAGCTTTGATATATTTCCAACTGATCTGGAAAATAGCACTCAAGCTTCTGAGACAGTCAGCACTTCCAAGATGGGAGCCTCAGCAGCCAGGACTTAGAGAGAAGAGGCTGTAGGCAGAGCAGGGCATCTGGTAGGAAGGACCTGGGCAGTGGATCTAAGGCCTGGTTCCTGGGGGCATGGTAGGAGGGCACACAACTTAAGTTCCAAGTATGGCTCCACTGTCTACTGACTTTGAGAGCTTGGGAAAGGTATATAATTTTTCAGTGCCTTGGGTTCCCCTACGCATATTTGGTGTAGCACTCTTTCTGGCCTTTGATGGCTTTGGGGGTTTAAATCTGATCATTTTTAGAAATGGGACAGGGCAGGGCCTACGGAAAGCACAATGTAGTTGTTATTGTGAAGAAAGGCATGTGGGTGGTATGTGTCCTGGGGAAGGGATGAATGCAGGACAAAGGCAGGTCCCTGTAGACTCTTTCTAGAGACAGGGGAGGCTAATGGTTAGAATCCAGGCTCCAGTGAGTATCCCACAGGCTGGGTAGTTCTCCTAGTTAGGGTTACTACTATTGCTGTGACGAAACACCATGACCCAAAACAAGTTGGAGACAAAGGGTTAATTTTGCTTACACTTCCACATTCCTATTCCATCACTGAAGGAAGTCAGGGCAAGAACTCAAAGAGGACAGGAACCTGGAGGCGGGATCTAATGCAGAGGCCATGGAGTGAGGGGTGCTGCTTGCTGGCTTGCTCCTCATGGCTTGCTCAGCCTGCTTTCTTATAGGACCCAGGACCACCTGCTCATGGGTGTCCCCACCCACAATGGCCTGGGCCCTCCCCCATCAATCACCAATGAAGAAAGTGCCCTTGAAGCTTGCCTACAGCCTGATGTTATGGAGGCATTTTCTTAATCAAGGCTCCCTCCTCTCCAGTGACTAGCTCATATCAAGTTAACATACAACTAGCCAACACAGCGGCCTTGGCACCTCCACTGGAATGCCTTTGAACTTTGGTTTCTGTCTCAGTAAACTTGTGCTGCTGTAATCAAATGCCTGGGGCTGCACAATTAATGAAAAACAGGGATGGAATAAGAAGACAGTTTGAACACTGGAAGGGTGGGCATCAGTGGAGGGCCATCTTACTGTCATGGTGGCAGTGATCATTTTACAAAACAGGCACCAACCCTTTCCACCCTCTTGGCCTAGTCACCTCTCATTAGGCTCTTCTTCTATTTTTTTAAATAACATTTTTCATTTATTTTACATAATGACCGAAGTTCCCCCCCCTCTCCTCCCACTCTCCCCTGCCCACCCTGCTCCCCCCGCTCCCCATGTCCCCCCCCTCGTCTCCATCCACTTCTCCTCCGGCTCCCTTCAGACAGGGGCAGGAGGCCTCCCTGGGGCTTGAAGAAGGCGTAAAGTTGAGGCAGGTAGGCCCTTTTTCTAAACCAGTGCTTCTCAGCCTTCCCAATACAGTTCCTCACGTTGTGGTGACCCCCAAGCCTCAAAATTATTTCTGTTGCTACTTCATAACTGTAATTTTGCTACTGTCATGAATTGTAATATAAACGGCTGTTTTCCAAAGGTCTCAGGAGACCCCAGTAAAAAGGTTGTTCAACCCCCAAAGGGGTTGTGACCTATAGGTTAAGAACTGGTGTTCTTAACATGGTTGTATGAACATTAAATGTAGTCAAGACGGACTTTTGTGTAGATGCATGAAGTCATTACAGTTTCTCGATCTCCAAGAGAATAGTGATAAGAAGGAGATGAAACTTACACACAGTCATGTCTTTAAGGCTCCTTAACGTACGGTGGTTCTCTTTATTGAGGGCCCAGAAAGGTTGAAGTATTTGCCCAGGCTGTCCAGCCTCGTGGGCTCAGGGCGGGCAGGAGCCACTACAGCAAAATATGTGATGGAGAGGCGGGAAAGGTAGAAAAAAACGGAGTGATGCATGCAGTGTGGAGAGAGGCAGAGCTGGAGGTACGATGGCAGTGACAGGCAGGGGACAGAGAGGGCTGAGGTGGACGCGCTGTTGTCTCCCAGCAGGGTCCGGACAACAGCCTGGAGCTTACACAGACCCAGACTCAGCCCCTGAAGCTGCCATCCAGCCTCAGGATCCTCTGGCTTTGGGCAACGATGGAGGCTGGAGGTGAGGAAAAGTTTACATTCTAGATCGGACCTCCTCAAATGGCCACCAGCCCTGTGATGCCACCGGGGGCCATGTTGGTATTGGTGGTTCACGCTGCTGTCCCGGCTGCGGGGAAGCCCGAGACCCACGTGGACATACGTAGTCTGTGCTGCCGCCTGGTGTCCTCAGTCTTTGCTGCCTGGAGGAGCCCCGCTGATGGGAGTGGCGTGCGTAACTACCTGAGACCATCTTGAAGCCCATGGTCCTTTCAACTGCTGAGGGCCATGAGGGGGTCAATGGCCCTGATATGGCCAAGGGCCATGTTGATGTCTGTGGCCCCCGTTACCACTGAAGCCCTTGCGGATGCCCATGTCTGGCCTAAAGCCATGTTAATGTTCGTGGGCTCAGGAGGACCTGGCCCTACCCCTTGCTGGCCGTCAAGTGAGGGCACTGGCGTGGGCCCTGGAGGAAGAGCCGGCCCTGCCCTTGGGTTTCTGATCCTGGAAGTCTCTAACTCCTCAGGGCCTAAAGGTTTCCTGCCACACTGCCCCTAGCTCTGGTCAGGAGTCCTCTTATGACCTTGGAACCCAGTGTGGTCATATTTCTGAGAATCAACTGCTTGTGAAGCTATAACCCTGGTGGCAGCTTTTCCTCCATAGCCTGCTCTTCCCTCCCCCACTGTGCCTAAGCCACAGATGCCTCTGGCTGCCAGCATGGGAGTAGGGGTTGGTTCACTGCTGGGGGACTTGAGAGCCCAATGTATTCCAGGGGTGAGTGCCCTAGAAGTGAGGGTCTTCTCCAGCCATATCCAGGTACACAGGCAGGGGCATAGTCAAGACCCCAGTCCTTACATGGATGTGTGTGGGTCAAGGTGTAGACTCTACCCTGACCGTGGGGATACTCACCATTGTCCACTGGGGTTCTCTCTGCCCTGTGACTCATGCTCCTGTCTTTATGGGAGACCCAGATCCCCTGAACCACACAGTGCACAAAGCTGGAAGGAGCTGTGACGGTACCCTCTAGGGCAAGGTGTTCCCACTCTGGCGTCTCCAACCTGCATCACGACTTACAGAGTGTTTGGGAACTGTCTGTGCCTTACCTAATAGCTTTCCCGAGTTTATTTTTTTTTTTTTTTTTTATTTTTACAACCCTAGCATTTATTTTAAAAGGAAAAGATAATCATTACTCTAGTGGATAACTAGTGTCACTGGCCATGAATACAACATGATCATGAAGTTAAGTGTTACTGAGATGATGAAGTCAGCTCCTTGAAGGCGTCACTGGGGGTTTACTGCTGGTTCCCCAGCCCCCAAAGCAGGACCTGGCACACAAGTTCTCAGGACTGAGTGTGCTACTGAGTCAGAGAGTAAATGCAGAAGGGAATGAGGGACCCGAGTTTCATTGAAAAGGAGGAAGGGCAGAGGTCACAGGGTCCCTGAAGCCAGCCATGAGGGGACAGATTCAGATAACTGAGGGGGATTTGAAAAGGGTGGAGCTTCCTCACTGTGCGCTTTGGAGTTCGGTGACCCCTGTTTAGATGCGGCCTGTGCACATCGAAGGACCTCCTGGGCACAACAGGAACCCAGAGTTCAGGTGACAGGCTCCTCTCACTCATACTCAACGTGAGAGCTGATCTAGGGGAGCCTCCTTGGTAGAGGCTATGTCCTTCTGCTCCCGAGAACACAGCTGACAAACATGTGGGGCATGCCAGCCTTTTCTACCACAGGCCCGGCTACTTGTGGCCAGCAGGATCTTTGGGGCTTCCTGCCTCCCCTTCCCCAGCAGGAGACAGAATGGCTATGTGACCTCCTCCGCCTCTCCTCCCCACAGTGCTAACCAGGTTGTTTTGGCAGCTGAGCTCAGGGCCTGGGGTTCGGGTCTTTGCCTGGGAGGAGCCTGTGGGGGTGGCTGGAGCATAGCATCCGGGTGGGAGGTTTGGCACAGGAAAGCTGACATCACCCCTGACTCACTCTTCAGGCAGGGCCGGGGGTGGCCCATCACTCATCCCTACGGACACTCTCACCTTCATAACTGCCCTGGCTCAGGCCATTCGGCCCAGCCACTCACATCTCCTCTCCTCCCGGGGCCATGTGCTTGAGGCTAGGCTTGGAAGGAAGAGGAAGAGAAAGGGCATCAGGGCAGAGCCGCGAGCGTCTGACCGTGGAAGGGAAACCCATCCTACAAGCAGGCTGGGTGGACAAACCGGAATCCCAAGGCAGGAGGCCAGTGACGTCTAAGCAGCCGTCCAAATAAATGGTTACAGAAAATAACACAGAGGAGTATCATTTGTTCCAGTTGGGTACCCCACAGTTTTAATTGAAGAAAGAAAAATAAATAAAACCTGAGCCCCAAACTCACTTGTTAGGTCTGTGCTGTAAGACCAAGGCCATGAAAAACCTTAAACAGAAACCAGCAGCTGTGTGGTCGTTCACAGTCTAGCAATGAGGCACTGGCAGCCTGTGGAGCAGCCAGCCTGCCTGGGACCTCCTCCATGCCATCCCAGTATATGTCCAGAGTCCTGCCTCCTCTTGGAAGGCTCCCAGTGACTGAGAAGGTGGCAAGGGGTGTCTGACATCCTGCAGATGACTCATTTGTGGGGAGGGATGTGGGCTCTTCTACCCCAGCCTTGGACTTTCACCCTGGTATTGAAGGTGGGGTTTCCCCCTGATTTGCAAATCCAGTAGAAGGTGAAAGCGAGCCCCTCTTTTATGGTTAATTTGGCCTCCCTGAGTGATTGTGTATGTCAGAGCTGAAAAGGAGACAGCTCCAAGGAGAGTGGTGTTATGTGTGACAGACCCATGCTGGCTCAGACACTAAGACTGAGACACCCAGTAAACCTTCAGCAACACACTGTCACCCTGCAAGGAGGCCCAGCAGTTGGGTCTGGCGTCGGAGTCAGGGAGCTGGATTTTCCCACAAAGCTAAGCTGATTTCATTCCTGCTGCTGGGACCTCAGCTGGCAGGGCCTCCCTCTTCTCCACAGCTGGAAGGCTGTGGCTCCAGGCATGGCAGGTGACTCTGGTCAGCAAGACTAGACATGATGGTCCCCCTTCATGCTCTGTAATTTGTCCCTGGAATCAGCCATTAAGTCATCTGTGAGGTTGATGCCGAGGATAAGGGCCCCTATCGGCTTTAGGGATCTATGGTCCAGACTCCCTGGCTGGGCTGCCAGTTCTGCTGTATCAGCCTCCAGTCTGGCTTGGTGGGAAGGGACCAGGGCTGTGGTGGCAGAGCCTCAGAGCCCTGGAACCAGCGTGCATGATGGTGACACAGGCATATGATATCTGGTCCAGGAGTTCTTGTGCTTCTCCCTTGCACTCTGTGTCCCCCCAGAGGACCCAAGCTCCAGGCCAAGAGGAAAGGCACAGTATTTTGCTCCAGCACCCATATACCCTACCGTATGCTGGGGGTCACACAGGCCCTAGCTGTAGGCCTCCAAGACAGTGGAAACATGGTCTGTAGGAAGCTGAAAGAGCCTAAGGGCACAGAGGATTGGCTCAAGGAAATAGGATTTGGGAGGTTGGGTTTTGAACGCTGTCCCCACCCACCATGTCTGCTTCGGATGGAGTTCAGCCAACTACTAACGTTTCTTGCCCCCAACCCAGGAGCCCCCGGGGGCCCACACACAGCTGGGCCTCACCACATCCTCCTCTAGGAGGGGGCTGGCACTTGGGTGGGGGAGGATGGACCAGCTGTGGGTCTCAGCTCTCCACTCTTACACCTGGGTGTGGGACCGAGGCCTGTCCCAGGAGGGTCTGTAGCTCTAAGAGGTTGGAAGGGGGCAGGTTCTGCAAGTGACTTTCCTTCTCCTCAAATTCCCGTCAGGCCTGGCTAGGCCCCGGGAGAGCCCGGCATCGGCATCGTCAGCAGAGGACTTCCCCTTTCAACCCTAGCCGGGGACATGGGAAGTACTTCTTTTTGAGCCCTTGGGGGTTTCCCTGGGCCCCTGGGGAAAGAAGCTGTCCTACTCATAAGTGGAAACGTCACAGGCCCCCTGCTCCCCTCCCCTGTAAAGCCCCCAGACCCAGGACTTTGGCTTCAAGGGGCTACTCCAGCCAGGCCAACTTTCAGTAAAAGCCTGCCATAGGGAGAAGGGGATGGACATTTTCCTAAGGTCTCTAAAATGAGACAAGTGGTGTCCTACCTTCTAGCAACGGATAATGGGGTCTATTATTTGTTATCGAAATTCCTAGAATGAAACCCCTGGGAGAGAATGGGAAAAGTGAGGAAGCCTAAGACCCCAGTAACTCCAAGACTCTGTGCAGCTGAGCAGCTGAGTTCCCCAAGCACTTAGCGGCCCGGAGCCGGGCAGAGTAGGGAGCGCTCGGGGCGTATACACTGGGGAGACGTAGGTGGGGCCCCTAGACTCCTAGCTGACGCTTGTCACGGTCTGGTCTCCAGTTTCTTCCCCCGCATGTTTCTCCCCCAGATCCCCTCCCCCTCCACAGTCCGCTCCGGGAGCCCCGGGGGCGGCCCAGCCCACGTCCCACGTGAAGGCACGAGGGCGGGCGCCGGCGCCTTCCTGTTCTACCCTTGTATGGCGACCCGAGGGGCGGGCCCTCGAGTACTTAAACCCGGGCGCGACCAAAGGCGCCCAGAGCCAACAGCTGGGGCCAACACACGGGCCGCCGCGGGAGCCGGGGAAGGGCGAGCCGAAGGAGAGGACCGCGGGGACCAGGAGGCTTTGCGATGCCGATCGCCATGAGGCTGGAGGCGGCACGCGAGCTGGAGTGTGCGGCGCTGGGCGCCCTGCTGCGGGAGCCGCGGGAGGCCGAAGGCACGCTGCTGCTCGACTGTCGCCCGTTCCTGGCCTTCTGCCGGAGCCACGTGCGCTCCGCGCGGCCAGTGCCCTGGAACGCGCTGCTGCGGCGCCGTGCGCGGGGCACCCCGGCCGCCGCCCTCGCCTGCCTGCTGCCCGACCGCGCGCTCCGGGCACGCCTGGGTCGCGGGGAGCTGGCCCGCGCCGTGGTGCTGGACGAAGGCAGCGCGTCGGTGGCGGAGCTCTCGCCCGACGGCCCCGCTCACCTGCTGCTAGCCGCGCTGCTGCAGGAGATGCGCGCGGCATCCACGGCTGTGTGCTTCCTGCGAGGTGAGCCGGCGCCCCGCCCTCCGTACCCCGCGCCTGCGCCCGCGCGCCCCGCGCCGCCGTGGCCTCTTGGCTAACCTTGCCTTTGCTTCCTTTCTTGCTCTCCCCGCAGGTGGCTTCGAACGCTTCCAGGCATGCTGTCCAGATCTGTGCTCTGAAGCCCCTGCCCAGGCGCTACTTCCTGCTGAGGCCGAAAATAACAGCTCTGACCCTAGGGCTCCCATCTATGACCAGGTGAGTTGAAATCAGAATTCTGCCTTCCTTTCTCGTCCCATTGTCCATACAGGAGGGATGCCTCTGGGGGAAAGCCAGGGGTGTGTTCAAGTACACAGTTTGCGCGCACTTGACATGCAAATGATGTGAAAGTGTATATCCTCATACGGACTTTAAGACACGAGTGGCATATGTGTGTCTGAACACATGCCCCCTTGTATCCTCAAGTTCTGTTCTTGGTCAGAGAACTGCCCTAGAGCTCCTCTTGTATGTAGCCAGCCCATGATGTCTCTGCCCCACTCAGGGCTGAGGTCTCACCACGGTCCCTCCCTTTCCTCCTCCAGGGTGGCCCTGTGGAGATCTTGCCCTACCTGTACTTGGGCAGCTGCAGCCACTCCGCGGACCTCCAGGGGCTCCAGGCCTGCGGTATCACAGCAGTGCTCAATGTCTCTGCCAGCTGCCCCAACCACTTCGAGGGGCTGCTCCATTACAAGAGCATCCCAGTAGAAGACAACCAGATGGTGGAGATTAGTGCCTGGTTCCAGGAGGCTATCGGCTTCATTGGTAAGGGAGCCTCAGCCCAGGGGTCTGGGGGAGCTGTATGGGAAGTAGCTGGGAGGCCTGGTTCCTCTGTCACCTTCCTGCCTGACACCCCCCCCCCCCATTTCCTTTTCAGACTCAGTGAAGAATAGCGGGGGCCGGGTGTTGGTGCACTGCCAAGCTGGTATCTCTCGCTCAGCCACCATCTGCCTGGCATACCTGATTCAGAGCCACCGAGTGCGGCTGGACGAGGCCTTTGACTTTGTCAAGCGACGTCGGGGGGTCATCTCCCCCAACTTCAGCTTCATGGGGCAGCTCCTGCAGTTTGAGACTCAGGTGCTGTGCCACTGAGTCAGACCGAGGCCTGGCCCCACAGTACTGCTCTCACTGACTCCTGGGGGAAGCTGCTGTGGACTGCTGCCTCTTCTCTAGCCTAGCTCATCCCTCACCTTGTCCCCAAGTTGGGGTGCTAGGAAAGCCAGGATGATGGCTTTTCTGATACGGTGCTCTTCTGCTGGGGGTTTAAGGGCTGGCCCTTATTGGGGGGGGGGATGAGGGCAGATAGTCTGTTTGCTCTCCCTCCCCCAACTCTGGCAGAAATTAATTGGACTCTAAACCCCTGTATTGTAGTCCCACTATGTTAAAGCCCTTGGTAGCCCAAGGGCTCAAGGAACAAGCTGTGACAAGCAGGAACTGTGTGTAGGGGTGTGCACCCCTTGACCCAAAGCTCGAGCCTTGTGCTCCCAGGGGAGCCGGGAAGTGATGTGTGTGTGTGTGATGTTACTGACATCTTGCTTCTGTGTAAGTATGCGTGTGTCTCACCACAGTTGGTGCTGAAAAGTTATTTGTGTTCAACTGACATTTAACACTCCCTCCCTGACTTCCAGCCCTGTGGGCCGGGAGGGGATGTTGGAAACAGCACTTTATATTTATATAGAACATTGAGGATGTGTCAATAAAAACGTTTTGTTTAAAAAAGAGCAATAACACGTGTCTGGTCTCAAGCCCATACCAAGCGATGGCTGAGCAACTGAGCGGTCTTCGCCATTCTGGCCTGGGGTCTTTCCCACACAGGGCTGGCTTGTGGTTGAACTGGGAGGGTTCAGGGAGGCAGACTCCAGGTCTCAGTGCTTCCCTGATCAGACCCCCTTTCCTTGAGGACTACATTTTCCCAGCGTGTGATGTGCAGGTGTGTGTTGACTGAAGGCACTCAGATCATTGTCTGGAACCCAGAACAGAGGGCACTGGCTTCCTGGGGCTGAATGAAGGGTACACAACCTGTCCCTGGGGCCCACTCTCTCTGTCCTGGGGTAAGGCACTCAGGAACTAGGGTTGTTCTTAGCCCAGGACTATACCAGTTTCTGTGGGACCTGCCTGTGCTCTTGATGTCTCTCTAGCTCAGGGTGGGTAAGGGACACCTGGGCCCCAGAGTCTTTATATCATCATCACACACATAGCGTGACTGGCTGCTGGCTGTCCTACTTCATCTCATTCCTTATCCTCCTGTGTTTCTAACATCTTACCCTCCTAACAAATAGCCTCCCTCCCTCCCTCCCTGCCTCCCTTCTTCCTTCCTTGCATTCAATCATTTGGCTTGCCTGGAACTGGATATGTAGAGCAGGTTGGCCTCAAACTCACAAAGGCCTTTGCCTCGTGAGTGCTGTGATTAAAGGCATGCACCACCACAAATGACATTTCATACTCTCTCCTTAAAATTTAATTGTCAAAACAAAATCAAAACTCAACTTTACCATTCTATGTGTTCAGTAGTGGTAGGTAATAGTTACAGTGATTTTCTCTAGAACTTTCTATCCTGAAAAATGGGAACACATTGTATGTGGACACTAACTCTCAAGCCCTCCTCCGAGCGGCCTCTGCATTCTGCTGAATTGATAACTCTGGGGACTCAGTGACTGGGGCCATACAGCATTTGTCTCCTTTAAAAAAATACCTTTTATTCTTTGAGAATTCCATACACGCATACAGTATGTTTTGACCAAATCCACCTCTCTCTCCTCCAACCCCCACATCCTCATTTTGTTTCCTCACCCACTAAGTCCAATTAGTGCTTCCCAAATACTCATGGGTGTGGGGTCATCCAGTGGAGCCCAGGCACACCCCCAAAGAAAAATGACTCTAACATTCATCACTTGCCAATAGCTGCTGAGCTAGAGGCCTCGGGAGCCCCTCCCACTCCGTGCTGGAATTTCGACTGGCTTGATCTTGCACAGGTAACCTTGGTTGCTGCAGGTTGGAGTGCCATGGCCACATCATGTCCAGAAGACAGCATTTCACAGCTCTCCTCCCCGACAGCTGCCTTTTCCATTCCTTCTGTCCCTTTGTCTGAGAGGAGACATTCTCTGTGCTGTGGAGAGGACAGGGAGACAGCCCCTTTGAGGATGAGCACTCAGTCACTTATTCTCGGCACACTGACCAGCTATGTGTCTCCGTGTTAACCTCTGCTCGATGCACAAAGAAGCCTCACTAGCCAAGGCTGAGAGCACCAGTGCTTCACGAATCGCTGGCACAGCTGCACTGAGTTGAGATGCAGGGTTCTCAGATCCCTCTGGCACTAGCAGGTTCCATGGAGCCCTGTGACTCACGCCCACCAGTATTGTCTTCTGGTGACCAGCTTTCTACGTCCACCTTAGGTTACAACGTTCTTAAAACTGCATTTTGACCAGGTATGAGATTTTCCACCTAAGCAACGTGATGATGATGATGATTTTACTAAGCACATTTAACTAGTTAGGCCATACACACATACACACACACACACACACACACACACACACACACACACACACATATTTCAGACTCCCAAATTCTGGGGTTACATGATGTGAACCACCATGACAACTCATGCCTTCTTTTTTATGGCAAAAAAAAAAAAAAGAAGAGTGTACATGGGAAGCTTTGACATATATGTGCATTGTGAATGGGTCTTTCAATCAAGCTAATTGGCATTCACATTGGATGCATTGAAACCAGCCAACACCCCGCTCAGGCATCAGCAGCATCTGCCTTTATTACAACCCCCCCCCCCCCCCCCCCATTGTGGCTCTGGCTTCCATTTCTTGAGAAATGCTGGCCCCAGGTTCAGCAGGAAGGCTGGCAGGCCCTGTGGCCAACAAACGATGCCCTTGGCTCTGGCTTTCCTTCCCTGGCCCCTGGGGTGGACTGGTTGGTGTTCTCCAGGCTGTTGATCCAGGTGGGATCTCTGTGTGAGGGTGTAATCAATAGGAAGAGAGTTGAGGAGATTTGCATTTTGAATTAGTAAAGTGGGGCCCAGCTGATCATGCCAGAGGTGGCCATGGCATTGTAAGGACCACATCCATGTGAGGGTCTGAGTGTCCAAAAGTGTCTGTCCATATGTGGTGACACCCTCCCATCCCCGCCCCCCCCTGCACTCCCCCCCTCCCCCCCACCTCGTGTCATGGCAGGTGTCCCTGGGTGCTCAGTGTCAACCTTCAGAGTCCTGCAACCTGTGACGGTATGCTTTCCTATATGGCTCCTGACCCAAAAGCTTGGCATAGCGGCACGTGGCTTTAATCCCAGCACTCATTAGGCAGAGACAGGCAGATAGATCTCTGTGAGTTTTAGCCCAGCCTGGTCTACATAGTGACAAGTTCCAGGTCAGCCAAAGCTACATAGTGATGAGACCCTGCCTCAAAATGAGGAGGGGGAAGAGGGGGAAGGGAAGGAGGAGGAGGAGGAGGAGGAGGAGGAGGGGAAAGAAAGGTTAAGAAAGAGAGGAAACCTTATACAGGTGTAGTGACCACACCTGCATCATCAGATACATGGGGGGAGGGGAAGGTGCCTGAGTTCTCAGATTTTCTATGTCTGAGCCCCCTGGTAGGGGGTGGGGCAGGAAAAGCGGTCACTTCTGGTGCTGGGGTCTCAGCCCCACCCATGAACCTTGCTACAATGCTTCTCTGCCCTCTGGTGGCAGGAGGGGATGTCAGGGACACTATGCTGCTAAGTGGTTTGGTTTTTTGTCATCCCCCCCCCGGCCCCCTCCCCCACCCACTTTTTAACCCATTTCAACCATGCTGGGTAGGACTACGGTCTAGAAGGCTCAGGCCTGGGGGAGGGTCCTCAGGTGGGAGTGGGCAGGTCTTCAGGTGGCGGCTGTTGGGCGGTTGTTCGTGGAGGTGGTTAGGAGGATGCAGGTGTGGGCTGGAGAAGCCGCTATTAAAGGGGCGGGCGGTACAGCGCCTGCGCTTAGGATGTCCTTTCCCGCTGTGGTTCTGTACAGTGCTTGCTGAGAGGCCAGTGAAGACCCACCATGGGCAGCGTGGGAGGCCTGTGGTCTTGGATGCTAGCTTTGCTCTCCTTGCCCAGTAAGCTGGCTCCTGCCTCCGGGGCACTGAGGGGAGGCCAGGGGCTGTGCTGTGCCTTAAAATAGTCATAAATGAGCCTCACAGCTCCACGTGGAGGTCTCCAGGGGTGTGCCTAAGAGTGAGCTCCTGGGGACCGGGGAGGGGGCTTCCCAACACCTGTAGGAGGAGAGGGCCCACCTAACCGTAGATTGCCAAGTTCATGGCCGCATACCTACTTGCTTTAAGGTAGAGGCTCTGTTCTGGCCTGGCAGGGGCAGCAGTCACTCAAGCTGAGCCTGGGTTGAAGAAAAAGTTGAAGAGAAGGGTCTGAGGCTAGTCCTGAATCGGTGCTACCTCAAGATTTAAAGTCCCCTCTGCCTCTCTTCTGCATCTCTTCTGTGCTGCCCTAGCCAAGTGTTAGTCCCTTAAAAGTCTCCTTCACTGAAGTCATCTAGACCTGGTTGCTAGGTGCGGCTGAGTGGGAAGGCCAGGCAGGCTTCAGGGAAGGGGCTGGGTTTTGCTGCCCAAATGCCTCAGTTTCCCCATGTTCTGCTGTCCTGTCTCTCCAATGGAGCCCTGGGGACATCTATGTATCTGCACTTGTCTTTCCTCGGGCCAGGTTTGGTCCTAGGAGCACCCTCAGCGCCCAGATGTTCAGGAGTCTGCAGTACCGGTGTCCCAGAAGGCTTCACTCCTGAAGGGAGCCAGGAATCTCAGGACAAGGACATCCCGGCAATTAACCAAGGTGAGACTCCTGGACCATACTTACACAAGCCATGCTGAGTGTGAGTGTGCAGAGAAGGCTGAAAAGAAATGTCCCCACGTATTCAGGGACTTCTAAATAAGAGCAGGTTTCATGAGGGAATGCTTGTCTTTTTTCTGTGTGTTTTCTTTGTCTGGTGAATTATTATTCTTATTTTATTTAATGTTTTATTGATTCTCTGTTGGTTTCACATCATGCATCCCAATCCCACTTATCTGCCCGTCCCCTCACATCCACCCTCTGCCCATGCAACCCGCCCTGCCAAAACAAAACAAAATTTAAAAGAAAAACACCAAGCCAACCAAACCAACCAAACAACAATAACGCCAACAAAAGAATCTAGTTGTGGAAGCTGTAGTATGGCCTGTTGAGTTACACAGTCTACACCTTAATCCATTCCTCTTCATTGGTTAGTGTTCATTGAAATGAGTCATTCATTGGTCTGGTTCGAGGCCTCTGGCTTCTGCTACACCATTGATAATGGGCTCTCTCTGGGGCTCCTCTTGGATATCCTGTTGTTGTCCTGTGCCATGGAGATCCTGCAGTTTTGGATCTGTAGATTGGTTCCCCTTCACATGTCCCAACAGTTCATAATACCTGTAGATGCTGAGGTGGGCTGACATATCGCCCTGGTTCTGGGTCTGTCAGCCTACCAACTTTCCCTCTTTGTCACTATCCAGTGTATGAGTGAGTTCTAGGGCAGCCAGGGCTACATAGTGACACCCTGTCTCGAAAAAATCAAGAGAGAAGAGAGCAGGCACTGGCTCTTTCTCAGCCTGGGAGTTGAGCGAAATATTCGGTAGATATTTGAGAACATGTTACTCTGTGAGGGGCAGCGTACAGGTGAGACCTAGCCTGTAGTGGTGGGGTACTAAAGAACAAAGAAGCCAGTGGCTGAGTGCTCCTGTCTGGGGATCTGGGACAGTGAAGAACACAGACACATTAGGCTGAAGTTAGTGCCAGTGAAGATGAATTCAGATATTGGAGATACCATGGGCTGCAGTGTTGGGGGAACAGAGGTAACCTTGGCTTAGGGTAGGTGGCGACCACAGCGTGATCTCCCCTTCTTTGTAAGCTGGTTAAGATGGGCACTGATTCTTACTTAGTCGTTGTCCCTGGAAGTAGCCAGAACCAAGAGTCTTGCTGGCGCTCACTTTCAGTGCCATGAGTAGTTGCTAACAGCTGCCCCTGCCTATCTGATGTCTTATTGTCACTATCCCCAGCTGCCGTGAATGATGGCAATGATGACTGTTAACACCACACAACTGTACCAGGTCCTGGAGCAGTGGTTCTCAACCTTCCTAATGCTGTCACCCTTTAATACAGTTACAGTGGTGACCCCCAACCAGAAAATTATTTTCGTTGCTACTTCATAACTGTAACTTTGCTACTGTTTTGAATCATAATGTAAATATCTGTATTTTCTGATGGTCTTAGGTGACCTCTGTGAAAGGGTCATTTGATTCCCAAAGGAGTTGTGACCCACAGGTTGAGAACCGTTGTCCTGGAGAGTGGCCTTTTAAATTTAAGGATGCAGCCTTGATCAGAAATAATCTTGAGGTGACTCCTCTTATTACCTGAAGAGGACTCAAGGGGTGTGACTAGTCTGTGTTGACGGCTGTCGTCTGAAACTCTGAGATGAGGCAGCTCCTGTATTCTTCTCAAGCTTTCTGTGGCTTCTGTCAGCGCCTCAGGGGTCCTCCTGAGAGTTCTCTTCCCAGCAGTCGGCTACAGAAGGCTCCCTGACTAGGAGAAGGATGAGAGGCCGAAGCAAAATGGAGACAAAAGAGTATTTACCATCCCCAACTTCCTTGTGTGGTTATGACTTGTGATTTTGGTTCCTTTACCTCAAGGCCCAGAATGTAACAAGATAATGGGAAGGAGATGGTGAGGGGGTAAGGCAGGAGGGAGCAGAGCATGCTCTGGGGAGTGTGGCCAGGGCTGGAATGAGTCTGGATGGAAAAGAGGATGCTTTCTGACAGAAGAGGGCTTGGAGTTGGGATAGGCTCCCAAGTGCTGAGGGAGCCGTGGGCTGTGTTTGGACAGGGGAAGGATATTGAGGCTGAGAAGCCTCGCACACATCTGCAGGCTGGGACTCAGCAGGGCCATTTGTTGGATTTCCTCAAAGTCGAATGCCTTGGTGCTCAAGGAAGCTTAGCTCCCAAGTGGAGCAGTGCTGGTTCCTCCCTTCCCTCCCAGGGCTCATCTCAGAGGAGACCCCAGAAAGCAGCTTCCTGGTCGAAGGGGACATCATCCGGCCGGTGAGTTGTACGCATGTGGTATGAGCAGCCGCAAAGCTGTGAGGGCACTCTCAGAACCCCCCTCTAGCGGTCTGGAGTGCTTTGGTTTGTATGGCTGGTCAGGTTCAACTGTCAAGGTCATCATGATTATAACGGTGACGGCTGAAAGGACAACCTAGTGATCCCAAGAGTGCTCCTTGGAAGCGGGGATTCAAGCTCTCAGATCCCTCTTGAGACCCTGCCCTGGGGAAGAGTAGAAAGCACAAGTCTGGAGAGCCCAGATCGACTTGTACATGTGTGAGGTCTGGATTGCTGTCTAGGGAAGCCAGAACAAGGAGAAACTTGGAGAGATCTTGGCTAGGGAAGGAGGGCTGAGACTGAAGGAGGAGGCTGCTGGGCGCTGAAATGACTTGTTGCCAGAGAGGGCACTTGTTGAGGAGAGGTAGTGCCACCTCTGTAGATGGCAGCAGACTGCTGAAGACCACAGTGAGCAGGGGAAAGGTAGACTATTTCACTCCTCGCTCAGAGGTGACTGCTGGTCTGAGGCAGGGCACCTAAGGAGTAGGAGGCCTGTGTCCTCCATTAACGCTGAGCTGCCCTCTCTCCTCAGAGCCCCTTCCGATTGTTGTCAGTGACCAACAGTAAATGGCCCAAGGGTACTGATGGCATTGTGGAGATCCCCTTCCTGCTCTCTAGCAAGTATGGTGAGTAAGAAAGCTGAGGTGGGCGAGTAGGCAGCAGGGCTCCTGCAGGGAGCTGGCTTCCCTTCTGCAGCACCACACCCCCCTCTTACAGAGTGCTGAGCAGAGCTCCTATCCGCAGGGCATCCCGAACTGTGTGTGTGTGTGTGTGTCTGGGTGTGTGTGTGGGTGTCTGGGTGTGTGTGTGTCTGGGTGTGTGTGTGTGTCTGGGTGTGTGTGGGTGTGTCTGGGGTGTGTGTGGGTGTGTCTGGGGTGTGTGTGGGTGTGTCTGGGTGGTGTTCCTGGGGGTGTGTGTGTGTCTGGGGGTGTGTGTGTCTGGGGTGTGTGTGTGTCTGGGGGTGTGTGGTGTCTGGTGTGTGTGGTGTGGGGTGTGGTGTGTGTGTGTGGGGTGTGTGTGTGTGTGTGGGGGGTGTGTGTGTGTGTGTGGGGGGGTGTGTGTGTGTGTGTTGGGGGTGTGGTGTGGGGTGGGTGTGGTGTGTGTGTGGGGTGTGTGTTGGTGTGTGTCTGGGGGGGTGTGTGTGTGTGTGTCTGGGGGTGTGTGTGTGTGTGTCTGGGGGGTGTGTGTGTGTGTGTCTGGGGTGTGTGTGTGTGTGTCTGGGGGTGTGTGTGTGTGTGTCTGGGGGGTGTGTGTGTGTGTCTGGGGGTGTGTGTGTGTGTCTGGGGGTGTGTGTGTGTGTCTGGGGGGTGTGTGTGTGGGTCTGGGGGTGTGTGTGTGGGTCTGGGGGGGTGTGTGTGGGGGTCTGGGGGGTGTGGTGGGTGGTCTGGGGGGTGTGTTGCGGGGTCTGGGGGGGTGTGTGTGGGGGTCTGGGGGGTGTGTGTGGGAGGTCTGGGGGGTGTGGCGTCCTGGGGGTCTGGGCGGGTGGTGGGTCTGGGGAGGTCCTGGGGGGGTGTGGGTCTGGGGGTCTGGGGGGTGTGGGTCTTGGGGGTCCTGGGGGTGTTGGGTCTGGGGGTGGTGGGGGTGTGGGTTCTGGGGGTGTGGGATGGTGGGTCTGGGGTGTGGGGGTGTGGGGTCTTGGGGGTGTGGGGGTGTGGCGTCCTGGGGGTGTGGGGGTGGCGGGTCTGGGGGGTGTGGGGGTGGGGAGTCTGGGGGTGTGGGGTGGGGGTCGGGGGTGTGGGGTGGGGTCACACACAAGTCTCAATGAGATTGTGGGGGTGGGGGGGGGGGGAGAGGTTGTTGGGGGTGGGGGGGGTGGGGGCTGTGGGGGTGGGGGGTGTGGGGGTGGGCGGGTGTGGGGTGGGGGGGTGGTCTGGGGGTTATGGGGGTCTGGGGGTATGGGTCTGGGGGTAATGGGTCTGGGGGTATGGGTCTGGGGGGGTCTGGGGGTATGGGTCTGTGGGGGTCTGGGGGGGTCTGTGTGTGTGTGTCACATAGCTCAGGCCTTCTTGTCAACATTGTCCTTTCTGAACACTGTTTTGGAAGGTGGAATTAATGTCTGGTCTCAGCCCCCATGCAGACTTCAAAGGTCCTCAAGAGCTATGGGATCTCCATGGGGTCAGCCATGGTGTGTCTTTCTCAGATGAGTCCAGCCGCCGGGTCATTCTGGAGGCCTTCGCTGAGTTTGAGCGTTTCACATGCATCCGGTTTGTCCCCTACCAGGGCCACAGAGACTTCATTTCCATCCTTCCTATGTCAGGGTAAGTGCTCCTGGGGTGTGGGCATGTGTTGTGTGTCTTCTCTGTTCCTTCCTTAGTATGCACAAGTGGCGTTAAGCCTATTTCTGAGCCTCTACCCTGAATGGTCCATTGATGACCTGGACCTTCAGGGCCAAAGGTGGGTGAGGGAAGACCACTGGACACAGGGCCCTCCTCTACAAAGCCCTCATCTCCTGGAGATCTTGTGGTATGAGTCTGGGGAAATGTTGGGGTCCTAGATCTACCAATCATGTGTCAACCTGAGTGAGTCCAGGTGAGCCCTAATTTAGCCTCTTCTGTCTTCTTTCCGAGGTGTAGGAGTAGTGGTAATACCTACATCCCACTTTTACTGGAGTCTGACATGCTGTGGATGGAAGCTGTGACTCAGGGTTATGACATAGGTCTGCTCACATAATGACCTGCTCTACTGTGCATGAATGTCAGGTCCCATCTTTTGGCAGCTCAGGTGGTAATAAAACTCCACGTGATACCCTCTTCACAGGTCAAGCAGTCAAGGGACCTGGGGAATGGGACAGTAACTCTGAGACCAGAGTCCAGGATGGGGACTGGCAGTCTGATACTGGTCCAGTCTGGGTCCTAAAGCACAGCAGGCTCTGACCTTTCTAGGCTGATACCCGGCTAGCTCACTGCCAAGCTGCTCACTCTCATGGTCTTGCAGGTGTTTCTCTGGTGTGGGACGCAGTGGAGGGATGCAGGTGGTGTCCCTGGCACCCACTTGTCTCCAGAAGGGCCGGGGCATTGTTCTACACGAACTCATGCACGTGCTTGGTTTCTGGCATGAGCATTCACGGGCAGACCGGGACCGCTACATCCACGTCAACTGGAATGAGATCCTCCCAGGTAAATCAGCTGGTGTCCGGGATAGACTGGACCCAGGGGACCCTGAGGGACAGGGGGCTCAGGCCAGGCTGGAGTTGAGAGGAGCTGTGACCTCCCCTGGAAGAGTCCATCCCATACACTGTCCTCTCTGGTATTTGAGAGTGGTCCTGTGGCAGCTGTTGCTCTGGGCCTCTACAGTTGTATCCAAGGAAGGATGACCCTCTGCTTTGTGTCTCACTCCTCTCTGCCACTGTCCATCATCTGAATGTGAGATTGGCAGTGTCCTATGTCTCTTGTTCACTGAGTCCCCCATGTCATAGATGTTAGTGTGTGATATTGGGGTAGGAGCTACATGTCAGTTGGAGACACTGAGCCAAGAGAGAGAGCTGGAGAGAGTAGCCCAGATCCATGGTCAAGCAAGGGGGCAACACTGAAAGACCGAGGTGGGCATCAGATGGGCATCAGTGGGCATGTGGCTCAGAATGCCCTGGAAGTGGCAGAGCCAAGGCTGACAGAGTGGGGGGGGGCTCTGATGCCAGGGGCAGCACGTGTGCTTGTGCTGGGCATGGTGCCAGGGTCAGATGCAGGAATGTGGGCTGCCTGTGTGTGGGGCACAGAGCTCAGTGGTGAGAATGGTAACTGCCTTGGGCAGGAGAGCAGCCGTGGAAGGCAGGGCCCACAGTGTACTTGGGGGCGTGAGGAGTCAGAGGCCTCCTGTCCCTGGGAACCTGGAGGGGTCTCTGCTGCTGCTCTGGATGGGGTTGGCTGGGTGAAAAGTGGGACACTTGCCCCAGTGCTTTGGAGGTAGCTGGGTAGCTAATGACAAAGGGATGGGATTGGGGAGCTGGGGCTGGGGTGGCCATGCTCTTTTCAGGTGCTCTGCTTACAAGCACTCTGCTTGTAAGGCTGTGAGAAACTCTAGATCTGAAAACGCTCATGACATAAAGCTGAAATCAGGAACTGACCAGCCCCCAGACTGCTCTCCTTAGGAGAGAGTCAAATACTTTCAGTTCTGGAGGTTAAAGGAACTTCAGGGGGGTCCTCAAAAAATAAATAGAAGGAAAAGTATGTAATCCTAGCACTCCAGGGCCTGAGGCAAAGGGTTCTGAGTGTGAGACTAGGTGGGGCCACATGGACTCTGCCTTCAAATAAACAATCATAAAACACTATTTTAAAACCCTTGGTCTCTGGCTAAGGGTAGGCTCAGGGAAAGTGAGGCATTGATAATTTGTTCTCTTTGCTTTAATGGATATAAATAAGTGTGCCCATTTAAGTTTAAAAAAAAAAACCTAGGAGAATGAATTAAGGTAAAAGCATAAATTAGAGTTAGAAAACAGCACAGATTAACTGGAGCTGTTCTAACAGATTGTCTAAAAAATAAACTACCTAGGGCTAGGGAATGTAGCAAAGTGGTGGGGCACTTGTTTGGTTTGTTCCAACCTTAGAGCCAACAATAGATCAGCTGTTTTAATGGGGAAAATATGGTTCACTCAGAGATAGAAAAGTGAGAATATGTTTGCATAAACTTTATGTGGGCATAAACTCTGCCAGGGCATAAAAACTAATCACAGTGATTAACTTTTGAGGGGATTGAGAGGTAGATGTTCAGAGGAGGCAGGTGGTGTAGGAGACTCACTATTATCTTTAATATTTATGCACATTCTCTTTAGTATATGTGTGTACTGTATTTCCATGGTGCTGGGGATTTAGCCCAGGGCTTTGTGCATGCTAGACACTGATGCTTTTTGTTTTCTTGAGCTAGGGTCTCACTATGTAGCTTTGGCCGTCCTGGAACTCGCTATGGTAGACCAGGCTGGCCTCAGACTCAGAAATCCTCCTACCTCTGTCTCCCAAGGGATGGGATTAAAGGTGTGCACTACTGTGTCCAGCTAGATACTTGGGTTTTGAGTTAGAGGGATATGTTGCCTATTTAAAATTATGTTTACTAACAAAGGCTCTTTGAAGAGAGAAATTGACATTCCTTGGGGCTCTGATTAGGGTAAGAAGGCTGCTGGTGACCTTGGAAGAAGAGTGTGTGGACACAGCCTGCTGGGTCTGGAGAGAGGGCTTGGGGAAGAAAGGTGTAAGGAATGGCAGCCCTTTCAGGAGTGGTCAGTGGCCTCCCCTCCCTCCCTGGCCTGGAGGCAGTGGGCAGTCTGAGCAACCAAGATGACTGGACTGCTGGGCTCCACCCCTGCAGCTTTGTGGTCTAAGATGGAAAGATGAAGGTGATCTGGCTACCTCGAGGGCTTAGACACCATAATCCTGAGTAGAGAAGATAGCATGTCTTTGAAGCTAGCTCAAGGAGTAGGCAGGGTACCAATGTCTGAGGCACAGCAGCCACAGCTTTGTGGGTGCTGCACATTTACAAAGATTAGTGTCATGCAAAGTGAACTGGGAAGGAGAAGAGCTGGAGAGAGCTTGTAGGAGGTCATGGTTGCCTGGCCACAAGGCACCTCCTGCTTCCACATCACCTGGTATAGGTGTGGATTCCTTCCAGGGTCAAGTAGAGTAGGGTAGCAAAGGTGTGCCAAACACAGGGACCAGCCCAGAAAGAAGGTTCAGCAGGGTAGTCAGTCTCTTCACTTATGGGGGTTGTGACATCCCAGAAGTTGCCCACTTCTCTCCCTGTCTATCCTTACCTGCCTGTCTTCTTTTTATACATTTATAAAAGTGTATGTCTGTGCTTTTAAGGCTTTGAAATCAACTTCATCAAGTCTCGGAGTAGCAATATGTTAGCACCCTATGACTACTCGTCAGTGATGCATTATGGGAGGTGAGCACCCTCCCTTTCCCCTCCCCTTCCCCTCCCCTTGCACCTTTTCCCTGCCCCCTCCCCATAGCTCCCTCCCTTGGTCCCCATTCCCCCTCACTCAGCCCCCATCCCCGGCCTTGCATTACCCTCCTAACTAGCCCCCACTACTGTGATCCTGACATAGGCCTCACCCCTGGGTTCCAGGTTTGCCTTCAGCTGGCGTGGGCAGCCCACCATCATACCACGGTGGACCCCCAGTGTCCACATTGGCCAGCGATGGAACCTGAGCGCCTCAGATATCACCCGGGTTCGCAGGCTGTACAACTGCAGCCACAGTGTCCCTGACTCCCACAGGAGAGGTAAGTGACAAGGGAGGGTGGCTTTGAGCTAGGGAATGGTGCTGAAGTGTGAGGGTAAGGCGATGGTGAGGAGGTCAGGGAGGGGGGTCCGTCACCAGGACTCCTCACAACTGAATTTGGAAACACATTTGAAAAGTTAATACCCACTAATGACTAAAACTCCTTAGCAAAGAGAAATAACCCAGACAACAGACACCTACCAAAACTTAGAGTAGAAGTAACTTTTAATGACAAAATGTTAAATCTAGGATCAAGGTACATTTTCCCACTCTCATCCATCCACACAGTGTTGAAACGGAGGTCTTGGCCATTGCATCAAGGCAAGGAGAAGACACAAAGTTCCAGTGTTTGGAAAGGAATAATAATAAAAAAACCACCTGTCACTACTCGTAGATTAGTTTAGAAAAGAAGCAAAAGGGCTGGGGAGATGGCTCAGAGGTTTAAGAGCACTGGCTGTTCTTCCAGAGCTCCTGAGTTCAGTTCCCATCAACCACATGGTGGCTCACAACCATCTGTAATGAGATCTGGTGCCCTCGTCTGGCGGGCAGGGGTACATACAAATAGAATAAATCTTAAAAAAAAAAAAAAAAAAGAAAAGAAGCAAAAACTGTACACAAATGTATAAATACCTGTATACATTCTGAATATAGGGCATATAAAGTAGCTTTGTGTAAGTGTATGGGATGGGTGCAGAAATATGTGTCCGTGGGAGCAGAGTGCAAGGTTCTGAAAGGGATCCTATTCAAAAGTGAAACCTAGTGGGCATGGTGGTGCACACCTTCAATCCAGTCCCAGCACTGGAGAGGCAGAGGCAGTGTGGATCTCTGACTTGGAGACCAGTCTGCTCTACATACTGAGTTCCAGGATAGTCAGGGCTGCATAGTGAGACCTTGTATCAAAAAAAAAAAAAAAAAAAAATCAAATGTGAGCCCTCCAAAGGGCGACCTTGATTATGAAAGAAAGGACAGCTAGTGGTTCTCAGCCTGTGGGTCATGACCCCTTTGGGGTTGAACGACCCTTTCAGATAGCTACATTAATTTTTGCTACTGTTGTGAATTGTATAGTTATAAAATATAGCAATGAAGTAATTCTGTGGTTGGGGGTCACCACAACATGAACTATATTAAGGGGTCGCAGCATTAGGAAGGTTGAGAGGCACTGCTCTAGATGGTTCTGAGACACCTAGGTATCTAGGTGTCTACCATTACACACCTTAGGGTATAGGAGACTTTATGTACATGGAGTTAAAAAGTTTAGCAAGAACATAGGAAGATGTCTTGATAACACTGGGATGGGAAAGAATTTCTTCACAAATAACCCTAATGCTACAAAGGTTAATAAATTCAGTAACCATAATATCAAAAGGCACCACAAGCAAATCTAAAATATAAATTGGAAAGTAGAGATGCTTCTGAACTAGTGGCTAGTATTGTTCTGAATTCAGAAAGAGCTATGAACGGAAGGTCAAAATACCAGATAGAAAACTGTGTGAGGTGGTTAACAGGCATCTTGTAAGAAACCCAATGAGAAGAAGTCCACAGTCTGTGGTAACTGCTAATACCAAATCCTGCTAAAGGGTACAGGGCAAAGGGTGGTGCTTGTATCCCATCAACAGGACCACAAATTGCGGTGACCCTCCTGGAAGACAGTGTGCCCCGTGAAGCTGCTGTGCATGCCTGTGACCCAGATTTTATTTTTAGGTCATCCTACACCCGAGTCCCACCCTTTCTTCCCTACCAGCCCCAATTAGTCACTCATCTACCTTCTGCCTCTGGATTTACCTTGTCTAGACATTTCCTATAAATGGAGCCACGTGCCTTTTGTGTCTGGCTTGCTGCCCTCAGCATGACCTTTGCTGTTCATCTCTGCTATAACACCTACAGCACTTTATTTCATTTCTATCAAATGACATTCACATCCTCTTTATTCATCGCTTGATGAACGTTTGAGTTGTTTCTGCTTTGGGGCTACTATGAATATACTGTCAGTCGGTATCTACCCAGGCATAAGATTGCTGGGCCCCATGGTAACTCCATACTCAGCTGTCTTCCAAAGCAGGTGAACCACTTAAAAATCCCTTTAGCTATATAGGTGGCTACCAATTGTTCTGCATAATCGTCAAGGCATACAGTCTATGCTTTTGATTATGAGCATCCCAGTGGATATGGAAGTATCTTTTGTTCTGGTTTACACTTCTCAAGCCATATCTAGCCTCTACTGAGATGGCTGGTCCTCTGTAGACCTTTTTGGTTTTGGACAAGTGTCTGTACAGATCCTTAACCTTGTTTTCAGCTGGATTGGGTTTTCCTTGCTGAATTATAAGATTTTAAAAATATTCTTTTTTTTTGTTTTGTTTTTTGAGACAAGGTTTTTCTGTCATCCTGGCTGTCCTGGAACTCTGTTTGTAGACCAGGCTGGTCTCAGACTTAGAGATCTGCCTGCCTCTGCCTCTTGAGTGCTGGAATTAAAAGCATGTGCCATCACTGCCTGGCTTTAAAAAAAATACTCCTAATGAAATATCTTTACTGGGTATATCATTTGGAAATGTTTCCTCACATTCTGTGTGCTCAATTTTTGCTTCTTAGATAATAGCACACACCCCCCCCTTTATTCTGAGACAGGGTCTTACTATGCAGTGGTAGCTGGCCTGGAACTCAATGTGTAGATCAGGCTGGCCTCAAACTCAGAGATCAGCCTGCCTTTGCCAGTGCTGAGATTAAAAGCATGTGCCTCCATGCCCAGCTTAAGTATCATTCTTAATGTCACTTTCCCTGATACATATGTATGTATGTATATATATATATATATATACACACACACACATATATATATATATATATACACACACATAATTTTAGTACATCAGATATTACATACTTTTTGTTAAAACTAGAGATAGATACTGTGGTGAGAAGATTGCAGGTCAGCCTGGAGCTCGATCACGAAGAGCAGAGACCTGGGACACCATTAGGGGAACTGGTCCAAGGGAAGGCTGAATACAATGGTGGACAGACTGGCATGTTTGGTGTTGAAATGATGGGACACACAGTGGAGAAGGGGCAGGTGCTGGAAGAGAAAGGAAGCTCAGCCAGAACTTGAGGGAGGGTCAGACACTTACTCGGACGTAATGGAAGACAACTGGAGAGGACCTGAATCCATGTGCAGATCTGGAGACACCATGTGAAGCCGTGGCTCCACCGGGAGGTGAGGCCGCTGGCAGAGCAGTGGGAGGCATGTGAGGCACAAGGCACCTGAATCTGGGAGAGATGGCAGGACATAGGGTGGTGCTGGGGACTGGGGTGTGGCAGGGACTTGTGACAGAGGGCTGGGGATGTGTCCAAAGGGATGATGGCAGCTGTGGTAGGCAACAGAGCTGGTGGAGGGTAGAGACACTGCTGCTTGGAGGTGAGCTGTTAGAAACGGAAGCTTCAACTCTTGTGGTTTCTGGTGCTGATGTATTCAAAGAGAGGGCATGGGCTGTGAGGCCAGCAGAAGCAGGCAGGGGGAGGGCCACTGGCTAAAGGAGTCAGTGTGGATTGGTCACTGTACACTGATGGACGGATGGGAGATCTTGATATGTGAGCAGCAAAGACAGGACCAAGAGGCAGCAGTGGGGTCCACCAGAGCAGATAACACAGGCCACGAAGCTCCAGGGGTTCCCACAGGGAGTGTGTCAGTCATGGTCTGGGGGTGGCTGCAAAGAGGAAGCAAAGAGGGTCTTCTCCTGGCAGTACACAGACCCGAGAACACTTAGGAGCTTCTGATGCCCTCCCTTGGTTTGAACAGGCACGGTTCCGGAGGATGTTTAAGATGTGGGGACGGGAGGTGGGTGTAGGGTGGTCCAAAGGAGGACCTGGTAGAAGCACTGTAGTGCTTGGGTCAGTTGGGATAACAGAGCAACCCAACTGGGCTGCTGGGGTGTGGGTAGGGAGCTGGCAGGATCTTTTAGTAGTGACCTGAGGGTTCAAGTGAGGAGGAAATGATTCACCTCCATTGTCCTGGCTTTTCCTATATTTAAAAAAAAAAGATTTATGTATTTATTATGTACAGTGTTCTGCCTGCATGTATGCCTGCAGGCCAGAAAAGGGCGCCAGATCTCATTACAGATGGTTGTGAGCCACCATGTGGGTACTAGGACTTGAACTCAGGACCTCTGGAAGATCAGCCAGTGCTCTTAACCCCTGTGCCATCTCTCCAGCCCTCCTACTTGTTTTTTGTGTAACCTGAGATAACCACAAACCCATAATTCTCCTGCTTCAGCTTCTCAAATACAAAGATACACAGGCATAGTCCGTCACAGCCAGCAATTGTACTGTTGTGAGGTGGGAATG
This sequence comes from Onychomys torridus, assembly GCF_903995425.1. Lineage (NCBI taxonomy): Eukaryota > Metazoa > Chordata > Mammalia > Rodentia > Cricetidae > Onychomys > Onychomys torridus. The sequence goes on from NC_050446.1 coordinate 101,657,994, forward strand.
TAAGAGTTTGCACTTTAGCAGAGACCTCGCAGGCTATCACCTCGGGGAGTCTGGTTCCACGCCTTCCTTGCACAAAGCCAAAGCCAGCATTAATCATTGCGGCCATGCTCTACACCCTTTCTGCGTTTCTGAGACCTAACTTTCACTCTCTCCTTTTCCAGGGTCTGAGGCCCACAGTGATGAAAGAAGCCTCACTCCTGCCCCTCTCTCACGTCTACAAAGACTTCTGGAGGCACTGGCAGAAGAATCTAGAAGCTCTGCCCCCAGTGGCTCCAGGGCTGGAGACCAGGGTATTATTGCCGGGCTTGTAGACAGCCAGCAAGGATGGGAGCATCCTGCTCAGAGCAAGTCCAGTGTGGAGGCCTTGGCAAGACCTCCTCAAAGGCTAGCTGCTTTTCCAAGGTCAGGACCTGGAGCAGGTGCAGATGGCATTTCTCTGGAGCAGTTCCAGGTAGCCCAAGTGCCCGCTGTACCTCCGGCTCCTTTTCCAGAAGCCAGAGACCAGGCAACACCTATCCAGGGTGCCATGGAGAGCCTAACTCTGCTTCCAGGAAGTTGGGTACTTGGAAGTCACTTTAGAGAGGTGCCCAGAGACTGAGCCTGTTGACTTCTGCCCCCAGTGGGGAGGATATATCCTGCCCTGAGAAGCTAGGTCTTCTAGTCCATGCCCTCTGGGCATCATCCCTGTCTTCTACTCTCTGCACCAGTCACTTCTGGAGGCCCAGATCACTCCCTTGGTCTCTTTCCCCACCACATCTCCCCCCCCCCCCAGAGTTCCTAGGGATAGAGAGGCCCAAGATCTATTTGTTCTTTACTTTGAGCCCTAACCCTGGAAGATGCTGGGGATGGAGACAGGATCCTGGCAGTGGTGGGCAAGAGCAAGGTTCCATCCCTGAAGGGCCTCTGGGAATTCTACAGCTGAGGATTAGCTCCCAGCATGGACTCAAGTGTTGCCTCAGGCATGGTCTCAGTGGGAAGCCCTGTGACTGGGACCATGAATATCCTCTTGCCCATTATGACTGGTTCTAAGGATGTCCTGAAGCCCTGGGATTCAGCCCTGGTCTTCAGGAGGCAGAGAGTCCAATTTGCTCTCCTGCTAAGCTGGACTAGCAAGAGGTGGCTCCTTACCAGGTCTGCATGATGGGAGCCTTGCCAAGACCACCAGTCCCTGGACAGCAGACTTGAGCCTTAGTCCCACATCAGATCACCGTTGCTGCTGCTGTGCCCACAAGGGGCTCAGTAGAAGACACTGTGGGTGAGGGTGTCATATCACTTGTCCTTCAGCTATGCTCCACTCCTCCTTGGTCCTCTGTGAGATTTCTTCTAGGAACAAAGTGTGTAGGTGCTAGGGTCTGGGCCAGGAGCCCCTCATTCTCTAGGAGACTATTGGGAGTTCAGGGAAGCCCCGCTTGGGATGGGAGAGGAACTAGAACTCTAAACTACTGGGGAAGGGAGCCTTAACCATATGGGAGAAGGCAGAAAATAAAGTGGGTGTTTGCTTCATGCAATGTGTCATGCTGATTGTCTGTGTACAAGGGCCCTTAACTGGGTGGTGGTGGTGGCGGCGGCGGCGGTGGCACACGCCTTTAATCCCAGCACTCTAGAAGCAGAGGCAGAGGCAGGCGGCTCTGAGTTCAAGGCCAGCCTGGTCTACATAATGAGTTCCAGGACAGCCAGGGCTGCACAAAGAAACCCTGTCTCATACTGCTCCCTCCCCCAAAAGCTCCAAGGTTTTTTCATCCCAAGTGCCCATGAGGGCTCCCAGGGAGTCACACTCCACTTTCGAGGGCCAGCCTTCCAGAGGCATGCAGACTGGAACAAGGTGGCAGGGCAGTAGAGACAAAGATCAGTTTGGTGTCCCAAAGGTTGGCCTTTGCCATCTTCCTGGAGATTGCCTCGGGGCCATGAAGGGTATCCTCAGTCTAGCTTAGACTTCAGAACTGAGTCTGGTTCCTGAGACTGAATCAGAGGGCCAGTGCTGGGTGTCAGTCTCAGGAAAGGATCATGCCAGGGGATGCACGCTCTTCTTGATCTTGGATATGGGAGGTGGTAGGGTCTGGCTGTGATGTTAGTAAACTGGGGCCCTGCAGTGTTTCTCAGAAGGGCAGCAGCCCCAGTAGGAGATGACAGATGGAAGCATCAAAAATAAGGCTGCCTTGAGACATCTAAGTGTCCAAACCAGGCATCTGGCACTGGGCTAGGGCTCCCAGGGGCCTCAGCAGACCAGAGGAGGGGATCTACTCTAGACCAAGACTCCATCCCCAAGGCTCTCATGAGCATACGTTGTAGCTCCTGATCTCAAATCCAGTTTCAGAAGATTGGGTTGAGTGAATCTGGTGGTTCCTCTCTTTGGAGGATGGCCAGGGACAAAGTTGTCCTGTTGCATCCCCCCCCCCCACAGGAAGCCACATGTCTCTGTGAGAGCCTGGTCTCCACGCCAGCTCTGAGTAATGGCATGTTCCACAAGCTCCATTCTGCAGAGTGCCTGGTGGTCCAGGCCTTGAAGCTCGTCAGCCTGGAGGCTAATCACAGTGGCTTAGCCAGCTCCCCAAACTCCAGTAACACAACTATGTGGTGTTGCTCACTGCTGGCTTCATTTATTCAACAGGCAGCTTAGAATGCCCATTAGGCACCAGGTAGGCTCTATTTTGGGCACCAGGAATACCATGAACAAGGTAGGGAGAGGAATGAATAATTTGCCAATAAGTAGGCATCTTGAATTGATAAATGACTGATTGGAGAACACTTGCAGGCTGATGGTTAGGAAGAGCCCCTGTAAGAATGCACGCACAGGCCTGTGGTTACCTGTGAAAATGCTATGGTAAAGCCACCAGTGCAAAGGTCCTGGGGCAGGAAGAAACGAGGATTTTCTGGCCAGCATATTAAGTAGGGTGAGGCTGGCAGGGATAGACCAGGCAGAGACAGGGTAGGGTTTTCTTCTAAGAACAGCCTGGAGTAACTTAAGGCTTAAGGCATTGTAGATGTACCATGGGAAATAGATTGGAAGCCAAGAGACCTGGCCATGGAGGTAACAAAAGTGAGAATGAAGGGGGCTGTGGAGTTGGACAAAAGTGGGTGCATTGGGCATATTTTGGGGTTTGAGGCAGCAGGAATGAGGGGGAAAGCCAGGTGAACAGCAACCTTGAAAGCTGAACCTAGGGAAAGGTAGGGCTGGGGGAAGTGCATATGTTAGGTCTGGGTCACCCATATCACATGGGTGGGTCAATGAAGGGGTAAGCACAAAGGTCTTGGGGCTCAGGGGGATAGCAGGATAGGAGATGTGTCCTAACAACTAGGGGGATGCCATCATTGGGTGGAACTCCTGTAGAATTTAGATGCAGGGGAGGAGGGATTCTAGGCCTGGACAGTGTGTTGTGTGTGAAATCTGTGGTTCTAGAGCTGAGCACCACTAGGCCCTTTCACCTGCTGGCCCTTTGCTGTGGTGGCTGACCTCTACATGCTAGATGTCAGCAGCAACTTCACTATCTATGCCGTGACTTTCAAAGGCATCTCAAGGCATTGCCAAATGGTCCATGTGGGGTGGATAGGACACATTCACTGAGATCCTCTGAGGTGGGCTTTGGGAGGACAGGATGCTGAGGAGGGATAACACCATGAAGTATTGCAAGGTTAGGGGGCGGTCCATGCTCCTAGCCTACTGAGAAAGAGGACACAGAAAGGGGCCTGGCCCTGGTGAATCACAGGAGTGGGTTCTGGAGGGCAGGCTGCAGTACATCCCTGAGGATCAACAAGAATATGTGTAGAGGGACCAGGGAGCAGCCTGAGGGTAGTGAGGGGCAGGAAGGCTGTTCAAGAGAGGAGCAGTGACTGAGAACAGTGTGAGAGACTGGCTGGAGGAATGGAGTCTAGGGGAGGTTGACCACAGAGTGTTCTGGAAATAAGGTCTCTTGAGAGGGAGCAGATGTAGCTCAACAAAGAGGGTGGGATCAGGATCAGTCCCAGGGGGATCTTTAGGTCAGGAAGGGCAATGCTAGAAGGTTCTAGGCTCCACCCAGGAGACTCAGTGCCACCACCTCAGCTCTCAGATGTCACCCGTCTCCCTAGGTTCCCATGGTCAGTTGGCTTCAATCATCTTGCCCTTCTTTGAAAAAACATGTCACTTGCATGCAAAATCACCTTTCCTCTACAGTCTGTCTTCCCAAGAATATGACTCCGGGCCACCATAGACACAATGGGTCTGAGCACATTTTTGGGTCTACCACCATCCCTCACCAACCAACAAGCATGGCCAGTATCAGCAAGAAGGAGGAGATGTCCTTCCGATGGAGGTGGGGGTGTGATTCAACAAATCCTCGGACCACAGCTGAGTGTGAAAGTGTGCACAGAGCTTGAGGAGTGAGCTGGGCCTACTGAGGAAGGGTGGGTCTCTGGCTGAACAGAGCCCTGGAAAGGACTGGTAGCATTCAGCCTGGGGAATTCTCTGGTGCTGAGACACACTTCTGCTGCCCTCCAAGCTGCAGGGTGGGAGAGCATCTTTCCCTGCCTAGGGCCATTTTGGGTTGATGCCTGACTGGTCAGGAAGTGTCCAGCATGGCCTGACACTTGGTAGACTTAGATTTGCCCCTTCAGAGAAGAACCAGGTGAATGTTCTTTAGTGGGAATGGATAAGGTGTGGTTGTTGTTCCTGCAGCATCCAGGAGACCTGGCTCTTTAAGGATAATGGGCCATTAAACATCCCATCTGATGCCGATAGCTGTCTGGGACATCTTCTCTCTGAGAGTGGCTGGAGATTATGGAAAGGCGGGCATTCTTCTGGACTAGCAGGAATTTGCCCCAGTGACTATTCCCCAAGCTTCTATGGCTACCCTCAGCCCTTTCTCAGTGAAGGGGCTACCAGGACCTCTTCATCCCCTGTGGTTGTGGGCTCAAGCTCAATCCAGCATGATGGGAAGAGTGTATCAGTAAGACCTGTCTCAAGAGTACACTCTCGAAGGGGCAGGTATAACTAGCTGTCCCTTTTGAGCCTGGCCTACATTTTGCTACCCTTTCTGGTTGTAGCAGTCCCATGTAACTGGACATCTGGGTGTCAGGGCAGCCTGAGATGAGAAGGCTCTGCTCAAAGTGTCCCGTGTGGCTGGGCGTGGTGGTCTGAGCCTGAGTCGGGGAAAGCCTGGTCTGTGGGGACACAAAAGTCACATGCCAGCTCTCACCGTGGTGGCCAGGAAGAGTGAAAGTCCAATAGACTCACTTGAGGTGGGGGTTGGGAGTGGACTCCTGTAGTTGGTTGTTTTTTACTCTTTGCTCTTTTGGGGGGCCTGCCACCCAGCTCCCAAATAAATCACACAGAGTCTTCTTACTTATGAATGTCTGGCCTTAGCTTGGCTTGTTACTATCCAGCTTTTCTAACTTAAATGAACCCATCTATCTTTTGCCTCTGGGCTTTTACCTTTCTCTATTTCTTTTTTTAGTTCTTTCTCCATGGCTTGCTGTGTAGCTGAGTGGCTGGCCTCTGGAGTCTTCCTCTCCTCCTTCTCACTCCTCCATCTTTTTCTCCCTAGATCTCTCCTCCTATTTATCCTCTCTGCCTGCCAGCCCTGCCATTCAGATCTTTATTAGACCAATCAGGTGTTTTAGACAGGCACAGCAACACAGCTTCACAAAGTTAAACAAACACAACATAAAAGAATGCAGCACATCTTTGCATCGTTAAACAAATGTTCCACAGCATGAACAAATGAGACACATTTTAAACTAATATTCTACAACAGACTCTATTTTCAGGGATTAATTTATATACATTCATACAGTGCTCTTTAGAACTGGGAGCTGTAAATACAAAGCCTGTCTCTTTCCACACAAGGGAATTACAAGGCTGTGGAGAAACCCCCTTGAGGCTAGGGTTGGGGAGGGCCTAGTTCAGAGTTGGTCTTTTTTTTTTTTTTTTTTTAATTTTATGTGTTGGAGTGTTTTTGCCTGCATGTATTTATATGCATCTTGTGTGTGCAGGTGCCTGTTCAGGCCAGGTGAGGTTGTTTGATACCCTGTATCTAGAATTACAGACAGTTATGAGCTGATGTGTGGGTGCTTGGAACTGCAATCCGTTCTCTCTTAACTGCTGAGTCAACTCTCTAGCGGTCAAAGTTTCTTCTTACTCTAGTTCTTTTCCCACTGCCACCCCGGAGAGGCTGCATGAGCATCTGGAGCTGTCAAGACCAGCTCCTTCCTACACTGTAGCCATCAATGTCAGCTTTTTCTGAGCCACCAAGAGGAAAGGTCTGATCCCTGACCTGGGTCTCTTCATGTGCTATTGGTCAAGAGGCTTCTCTCCAAACCTTACACCTTTTCTTTGAGTCTAAGCTGCTCCCCTTTTTGTTTTGAGACAGGGTTTCTCTGTGTCACAGCCCTACCTGTCCTGGAACTCACTCTGTAGACCAGGCTGGCCTCGAACTCACTAAGATCTACTTGCCTCTGCCTCTCGGGTGCTGGGGTTAAAGAAGTGCGCGCACCACCGCGCACTTCTTTAAGAGTTGTTTTAAAGTATGGGTCTCTGTGTGGGTATGTACACGTGAGTGTAGGTACTGGTGGAGGCCAGAGGCATGTCATCCCCTGGAGCCCGAGTTAGTTGTGGTTGCTGGAACCGAACTCAGGTCCTCTACATGAGGCAATCTTAACTGCTGAGCCATCTCTATCGAGTTGCCCCTCTCTCCTTTCGCTCCTTTGTCTTTAATAAGGGAAACTGAGGCAGCCACAGGGCAGTTGCAGCCCATCAGTCACTTCCCACCAGGGGTCGGTCAGTCAGCTTTTTTGTGTGTCTTCCGGACTAGCGCCTGTCTCCAGTCTCTGCACTCAGACGGCAGCAGAGGGCGCCCGCAACACAGAGATGCACTCCTTGCACCTCGCAAGTCCGGACCGAGTGGAGTCTGGGAGGGGAAGCATTAGGAAAACGGGTTCGGAACTCTCTCCCCACCCAGGTCCGGCCCCTAAGGTTCTCAGTTGCTGGGATGTGGCTCAGTTGCTAGATGGCGATGTGGCTTCTTATACCTAAGCACCCCACCACTCCCCTACACGCTTTCTCGGAGCTGTTGGGCTGCTGCAGGAGACATGAGCTCTCTCACCTACCACCACCGATCCGGGTGCTCCGCCCCAGACAAGCAGACCTTCTGCAAACGGACCCTTGGGCCAGGCCAAGGTCTCAGCTCCAGGCACGCACGGATCCTCTTCTGTAAGTACCCTTCCCAGAACCTCGGAGACCCCCAGGACACCTGGCTCTCCGGACTTGGCCTGCGGCTACGGGGAGGAAAAAGGAGTTGGGGACCGGGTGAGTAAAGAGTGCGTGTCGCAGGTCCATTTTCCCACCAAACGCACCTTCCATCCACCCTCGGTCCGCAATCCCTGCCCCGCCTCCTTCCCTCCTCCAGCTCCCGCCCCCAGTCTCCTCCCTCCTCCCGGCGGTGCTGGCTCTCTTCCCCACGCCCCTGCGCGGCGGGCTGACTGCAGGCGCGGCACTGGGAGAGAGAGCGCGTTTTCCCAGCGCCGGCTGCGCTTCCCCAGTCGGTTCTGCGCGTCCTGCAGTTGTGCCGCGCGAAGGCGCGGCTTTCCTCCGGTCCCGGGACGGCAGTGTGACAACTTGGAAAACTTCTCTGGGGTGGACTGCAGGGATGCCGGGCATCGGTGGAAGAGGATATAGGAGATCGTTGGCTGGTCCCGGGTGTCCCCGGACCTCCTAGGCCGCTATCTGTCAGGCTATGGGGCTCCAGAGCCATCCGCACCGCTGGGTGGACGACCCCCTCCTGTAGCGGAGCCAGACGGGGGCTGTCTCCCGCGGACCGTGGGTTTGGCCAGCAGCGATCCCTCTGGACGTATCCGGCCCCCGCCATGGACCACCAAGAGCCCTACTCGGTGCAAGCCACCGCCGCCATCGCGTCGGCCATCACCTTCCTCATCCTTTTCACCATTTTTGGCAACGCACTGGTCATTCTGGCTGTGTTGACCAGCCGCTCACTCCGAGCACCACAAAACCTGTTTCTGGTGTCACTGGCAGCCGCGGACATCCTAGTGGCCACCCTTATCATCCCTTTCTCTCTGGCCAACGAGCTACTGGGCTACTGGTACTTCTGGCGCACATGGTGCGAGGTCTACCTGGCGCTAGATGTGCTCTTCTGTACCTCCTCCATCGTGCACCTGTGTGCCATCAGCCTGGACCGATACTGGGCAGTGAGCCGAGCACTGGAGTACAACTCCAAGCGCACGCCGCGCCGCATCAAATGCATCATCCTCACTGTGTGGCTCATTGCAGCCGTCATTTCTCTGCCGCCCCTCATCTATAAGGGCGACCAGCGCCCGGAGCCCCACGGGCTCCCCCAGTGTGAGCTCAACCAAGAGGCCTGGTACATCTTGGCTTCCAGCATCGGATCTTTCTTTGCTCCCTGCCTCATCATGATCCTCGTCTACCTGCGGATCTATGTAATTGCCAAACGCAGCCACTGCCGGGGTCCCAGGGCCAAGAGAGGCTCCGGGGAGGGTGAGCCCAAGCAGCCCGGTCCTGTCGCTCGAGGAGCTCCAACCCCAGCTAAGGTGCCAACCCTGGCCTCTCCTCTGTCTTCCGGGGGAGAGGCCAATGGACACCCCAAGCCTCCAAGGGGGAAGGAGGAGGGGGAGATCCCTGAAGATCCCGAGTCCAGGGCTTTGCCACCCAGCTGGCCTGCCCTTCCCGGATCGGGCCAGGGCCAGAAGAAGGTCAATGGTGGGGCAGCTGTAGAGGAGGGAGCCGAAGAGCAGGATGAAGAGTGTGGACCCCAAACACCGCCAGCGTCTCCTGCCTCTGTGTGCAGCCCACCCTTGCAGCAGCCTCAGGCTTCCCGAGTGTTGGCCACGCTTCGCGGGCAGGTGCTTCTGGGCAGGACTGTGGGTGCTGCCAGCGGGCAGTGGTGGCGACGACGGACACAGCTGAGCCGGGAGAAGAGGTTCACCTTTGTGCTGGCAGTGGTCATTGGCGTTTTTGTGGTCTGCTGGTTTCCTTTCTTCTTCAGCTATAGCCTGGGGGCTATCTGCCCACAGCGCTGCAAGGTACCACATGGCCTCTTCCAGTTCTTCTTCTGGATTGGCTACTGCAACAGCTCCCTGAACCCTGTTATCTACACCATCTTCAACCAGGACTTCCGACGCGCCTTTCGAAGGATCCTTTGCCGGCAGTGGACCCAGACTGCCTGGTGAGCCTGCCTGCTCGCTGCCTGTGCCCGGGTTGGTGCCAGGACCACCCCATGGTTGTCCCTCACCCCCATAGTCTATGTGGCCATTTTCCTGGGCCCCCCTTGCAGACCTCAACCTCAGACTCCCCCCCAAAGGAGAAAGGACAGAAGTGCTGTTCCCAGGGGCCCTTTTGAAACCTTCCCTTGATGACTGTACTGTGTGGGCAGCTCTTCTTTACGTTCCTGAGCACGGGTAGCTTGGGTCTTCTGGAATGTAGCCAAGGCCAGACTGGATTGGAGTACTTCCCTCCCAGCCACCTGTAAGCCAACAGGTCAGGCTTCCCTTTTCTGGAGACCCCTGTGCCTTGGCAGGCCACTCACTTGTGGTATTCTGTTTTTCTTGGGTTTGGGGGTTTTATTTTTTGTCTTGTTTTGAGACAGTATCTTGTGTAGTCCAGGTCAGCCTCAGATTTGCTATACAGCCTAAGGATGATCTTGGAATTCTGATCCCCATGCCCTCACCTCCCCAGTGCTAGGATTCCAGGTGTTCATCACCGTGGCTGGTTTATGAGATGCTGGGGAATGAATACAGGGCTTCAAGCATGCTAGGCAGGCATTCAACCAGCTGAGCTACATCCCAGGCCTTGATTCTTCCCCATGCCTCTCGAAGAGCAGGAAGCCAGTCTTCTGCACTTCCCAGGAGGACTTGCTGCTGAGAAAGAAGACGAAATGTGGAGGATTCACCCACGTTGAGCACCTGTGGTTCTCATTGGCTACTGGGGTAGGGGGTGATGGGCTAGTATTGGTTTTTAGATTTGTGGTTCCTTTAAGGCTAAAAGCATGGATCGGTTTTCCCACTCAGTACCCTCTGGGAGGCAACTGGGCATGCGGCTGTCTCATTGGGGAGGTCTGGAAGCCTGGCCTGGCCTCAATAGGAGCTCCTGATCATTGGCATTCACCCTTGCAAAGAGCAGGGCGACAATTGCTTGCCGCCTACTTGCGGCACGGAGATGAAAGGCTTTGCAGAGAGCTTTGAGCTCCATGGGGGGACAATCTAGAGAGCCAGCAAGTGTGATTATCTGGTGATATAAAAATCCCCTTCCTATGTGTTTACCACCATGAGCCTTCCTGTAGACTTTTGTTCTGTGCTTGGGGTGTGTGAACTCCTTCCCCAAACTGGAAGTGGGTTGAGGTGCGCCGAGTTGCTCTTTCAGATTCCAGGATTTCTTTGAGAATGCATTCTTGTACCCAAAAAGGTTTGAGTTATTATGCCGGTGACAGCCTCTCCATCTGTTACCTGTAACGCCAACAGTTTTCAGTGGCTTGGCCCCAACCCCATTAGGGGATAAGTCCTTTGTCATAGAGCAAGCAAATAGTTTCCCTAAGCTAAAAATACTCACATCAAGGAAGCAGTCTGAGATGAGATCCTCAGGTAGGGTGCTGGGGCTGGAGCAGGCAGCTAGGGCCCTGTGGATTCTGGGAGAGCCACCTGCTCCAGGGCCCAGACAACTCTACGCACCCCATGTGGAGCCTTTGGAGGCATAACTAATTCTGCCCCAGCCCAGAAGATGCCTTGCTGGCTGTTAAGAACCCTCACAGTGAAATGGATATGCACTGGGGTGCCTTTACCTCCTGTTTGTCTCCCCAACTTAGGAATTGTTTCCCAGAGTGACTGGGCATCTGTAAAGGATGTGTCTGGGTCTTCCTCATGGGCAGCTTGACTTCAGCTTTGGGCAATAGAACTCTTAGCCTCAGGGAGGGGTGACTTGAGCCACACAGGCTGTTAGCTCAGGATGGATTTTATCCAATTTAGAAGGTGCTCAGGGGGTTTTCACAGGTAGTGGCAGTGGTGGGTACCAATGATGGGTACCAGGGGGGTACCTGGAGAGGATGTCTGTCCAGCTTGGTCCTCAGTTGGTTGGTTGCCGTTGTGAAGCTAGGACATTGATTTGGGGTGTAGCTGAGGGGCTGATTTGTAATCATCTGCTGGCCGATCTTGTTTGTGTATGCTCTGTGGGACCCAGCCTCCTGTTGTGACATGCAGGCATTTCTAAGATTCTGAACTATTTTATCAATAAAGGCTATTTTGTAATAAGCAAGCTGAGTCCTGTGTCTAAGGGCTGCTGGGAGAAGTTAGGTAACTTCCGACTTTCCTTGAGTGTCAGCCTGATGAGCTCAGGCTCCCTCCCAGGGCTAGCTCTCCTCTCTGCCCCACCGGTCCGGCTGTTTTCATCCTCACAGCATTCTTCCTCAGCACAAGCCAACGAGAGACGGACTGAGCTGCAAGGGAGAGAAGAGCAGGCTTCCCCGAGGAGGTGGCATTCGGGCTGGGTTGGGTCTTGGAGCAGGAATGCACCAAGAGACAAGATAGGAAGGTGTTTGGGGCAGGGGAAGGCCACATACAGAGTTGATGGCATCTGGGAGACAACTTCTAACTCCCTTGACGCCAGGTCATGAGCAGCAAAGGTGCTGCTGCTAGCCGGAGGCAGGAGGGAGGAGGCCGCTGTAGAATGGTGTATACACAGCAGCCATGTTTGGCTACGGCCAGGTGAGTGGAATGGGGACGCTTTGCTTCGGCTATCCCAAATGAGCACTCTGCTCTCCAAGCCGGGAGGCCTGGTGAAGTTCCCGAAGCCCCAAGCTGTCCTATGAGTGGGAAAGGAACTAGCCATGCTTGATGCTTCAGGGAGGGTAGAAGAGGCAGCCTCTGGGACTCCAAGCTGGGCCCACCTGGTTCCGTGAGCACGGGAAGAGCCAGCAGGCTGGAAGTCACGGCGGGCAGGACTAGGCTCCTGGTAGATCCCAGGTTGGGGAGAACAGAGGCAGGAGCAGTGCTCTAGGGTACAGGGGTTCTCTGACCCCACATTTCCTCAGAATCTACACTTTCATCATCTTCATTACGTCCTTCGGGCCCATGCACCTGCTCGGGACAATCAGCAGAATGCCAGTGTGCCCACAGCCATCAGTGGACATGGGATTTGCTGCTATCCAGCCCTGCTCCCAGCTCCTCTCCAGCAGGACAACCAGCACCAAGGCCTCATACAGGCATTCGCCCATCTCATCCCCAGGGAAATAAAACCCAGAAAGGTGCAGTGACCGCAGGGTCACTCAAGCCCCTGCTCTCTCTGCTGGACCACATATCTTTCTGTTGCTTGAGTGGTTACAAGGGCCTGGGCGAAGATGCCCGCTGATCTCTGGGAATGGAAGCAGGTGGTCACCTGCTGGAGAGGACTAAACAGTTCTACTGGAAGCTGATTGAAATCTTATTGTCTCATTTAATCCACATACTCTTGCTATGTGCGGTCATTTTACAAAAGAGGAAACTGAGACACAGGGTCACCCAACCTGGAACCACACACCTATGACATCCAGGCTGAAGAATTTACTCTCTCATGTCAGCTTTTCTTCAGTGGTATTAGCTATGTGGACGTTCTGCGGCTCGGAGCTAGTTGGATTCAGTAGGTGATAGTGCTGGGATTGATTATTCATGTCTGCCACTGACACCAAATACCTAAGAGGTAGTACGGTGCCTCAGGCTTTCCACCTCTGACAGCTGGCTGACTGCTCTGTTTTAATTCTGAGGTCCCAGAAAGGGGAGATCACTTGCCTCAGGTGGCATCACACAGACACACATGGTGGCAAGAACTGGATCTAGCATCCAGGTTGCCCAGCACACCAAAATTCCTTTAAAAAGAAAAGTGTATGGTTTTCTTGCCTGCAGGTGTGTCTGTGCGCTGTATACATGCCTGGTGCCCATTGAGGTCAGAAGAAAGCATTGCATATCCTGGAACTGGAGTTACAGATTTATTCTATTTTTTATTTTGGGTACAAGGAATCAAACCTAGATTCTCTGCAAGAACAAGTGCTCTCAATCACTGGGCCAGTCCTACAGCCCAGTGCTGCAAGTTCTTGCTGAAGGAATTGTGGTACATGCAGAGTCAAGGAGTAATAGGCCCATGTTCAGAAGAGGTCTGTTGGCAGCCTGCCATCTGCCAGGTCCTGGGCAAGGCACACATCATTTTGCTACCTTAGTTCTCAGGACTCACCCAGGCCCACACAGCTAAGGAGTAGGGGGAAATTGGAGGTAGTTTCAGCCCTGGCTGTCCATCTCTCTTCCCTTTCCTTTACATCCCATTCCTGAGCTTTCTGAGCCCATCTGAGGGCTACTGGGTTGGTAGGTAATGAGGTGCAGAAATGGGGGAGAAACTTGCAAATGAGATGGAGGCATGGGTAATGGCCAGAGTGCCAATGAGGGGTCTCTGCAGTTTGCCTGGTAGAGGTGACCTTCAGAAGATCCCTTTCTATGACACAGGGGTGGCCCCACCCCAGAAGACAATTAAAGAAGCAAGCTCCTCTCCAACTGCCCCTGCTTTGTGAGAATGCATTTCTAGCACACAGGGATTCCCGGGGGGAGAGGGGGCTTCAGAGTCAGTCTGTGCTCCTGAGAATTCCTATTTAGAGCACCCTGGACCACCTGCTCAGAACAGAAGGCACTGGAAACAAGGTCTTGTGGGTAATCAGGCCTGAGCCCCCCTCCCCAAGTCCTGTATGGCCTCCATTGGGTACATGTGTGTATGGAAAGTCACCCGAGGACCAGCCTGTAAGCAGGGCAGCTGCTGGCTGGGAGGAGCCTCTGCCTTGCTGGAGCTGGTATGGGACAACCTTTGGCTTCCCTAGTGAGGCCAGGAGATCTGGTCACAGGACTTTGTCACTGTGAGTGCTACGGCTGGTATAGGGCTTGTGTTTCCATGACATCTCAGTGGGGAGGTGGGTTGCCCAGGATTTGTGGTCTGCCTCTGCCATATTGCTGGGCTTCCTTGAGAAAGGTTTCACCCTCCTCCCAGCCTCCATGCCTTTGCCTGCCATGGAAGAGTGCCCCTATGGTCCCACAGTTCTCCGGCTTGTGGCTTCCTCTTTGCTCTCCTCCTCCCAACTTCCTGGAAGGTCCAGTCATAGGGATTCCTCAAATTAATCAGTGGTGTTAATGATTTATTCTCTCAGGGCTTGGCTTCTGGCGGGATTGGGGTGTCTGGCTCACTTTCGTACCTCCGAGAAAAACAGAGCACCAAGTCTGGCGTGACAGATCTGTTTGCTGTCCTCTGAAGTATGCAGTAGTGACAGAAATGAAGACAGCTCTGAGCTGTCGGGGTCCAGCTTAACACACTTTGCCTGAGATGGTGTTATTATTATCCCTGTGTCATGGGTGAGGAAGCAGGAGGTACAAGGAGGACTTGCTGATGTCATCTGGAGTCAACACGGGGACTCAAACAACCTATGACCCCAGCCTCGGCATCCTTGGCAGCCCCCAGAGCCTGTCCCTGGGTGAACTGTAGGGTCAGTCTGGCATCCGCCTTTGTGGTTTGTGGGTAGACCCTGCCTGTGTCATTGCCCTTAAAGCAGGAGCCCAGGCAGGGGTGCGAACTCCCACCCTCCAGTCTCTGCTCACTGTCAGTAGGGGAGGTGGGGCGCACTCGGCTAAAATTAGCTTCTGAGATTCTTTGTGCTCTGCATCCGTCCCTCTTCCATCCGTCTGGCGAAGGATGCTGTCAGGAGGCCAGCACTTGAAGGAGCCGGGTGTCAGCATGCACCCTCCCCAGCTTGCGGGCTCTGATCTCTCACACCCTGCCCAGGCTCTGGGCCAAAGGCTTCTGCCCTTGGCTTGGCCTTGTGGCCACCTATCGATTAGTAGTGATTTCCAGGGGAGAGACCCACGCCATCTTTCTTCTGCCCCTGGGATTCTAGCTTCTCTGACCCCTCCCCCTTCCTTCTCTTCCTCCTTTTCCTGACCCTTCTGTCTTTGAGGACTGCACCCTCCACTCAGCCTCCCTGCCTCCTCTGGACCCTCTGACTTCTTCCTTACCCAGTGGGATGGCTCCATGGACCTGTGGTAGCTGTGAGGGAACCGGAACAGTTTTGGAGACCAAAAGAGTGCTACTCTCCCTGGAAAGTTGGGGCTATTTCTGTCTTTTCTGCCTCCCTCTGGGGCTCTGGGCTCCAGAGCAGGGCGAGCAGGCGGGGGAGGTCTGGGGCCAGGCCTGGGTGCTAGGGGGCTCTTTGGTGTCCCTGATAAGGGGACAGACCCTCTTTGGAGCTAAGGGGTGGGTCTCTCCAATCTGGAAGCTGGAGGTTTCCATGGAATGACAGACACCCCCCTCCCGCTCCCATGGGGACCTGGAGCCACTTCAAGAGGGGAAAGGACTGGGCTGTGACTAAGGGGACCCAGGTGTCCCTGTGTCCCTTTCCCAGCCCATCCCAGCTGCAGCTGTGAGGGAGGGAGCGTGAGAGGCTGGCTGGGTCTGCAACTTGGATTCCCTGGACAGTTGGGGGGAGGGGAGGCAAGGGTTAAACCCAGCTTTCCTCCCAGCACAGGGGTGGAGGGTGGCCCAACGTGGTCATAGGGTGCAGACTTCCCTGGGCCTCTCCTAGAGTGTTCTTTGTCAGGTGCCTGTGACACAGCTGTTCAAGCTGGAGCCCTTCTTTCTCGGCTGGCCTGGTGGCTGGAGAAAGCAGGGCCACATGGCTACCAGCTTTGGAAAGGCTCCTTAGCCGTCTTAGAAGCCCCTGTGACGCCCAGAGACAGGACTACGAAGTTGCTGGGTGACTTGGGGTAAATTTCTCCACTTCTCTGTGCTTCTCTCTTTACTGACAAAAGGCCAGTACCAGAACATACTTCAGATAACACCCTGGGGCTGCCTCAGGAGCCACGGGGAAGGGAGGGAAGGAAGAATTGGGGACAGGGGCCTTGCCACACGTCTGGACTTGACACTGTCTAAAGCAAGGCCACAGGAGAGCTTGTGTGGGGGTGGGGAGCAGACAGGAAGAGAGCTGAGACCTTGTGGGAGGGAAATTTAAGATGGAAACTGCGCTCTCTGGTCATATTTTAGAGTGAGCAGGTGAGCACAGGCTGTGTGGATAACCTAGCTACAGGGGTCCTGCACCTTCCCCTCAGCTCTAGGGCAGACAGGCACATGACAGGCATAGAGTGAGGAGTTAGGGGACCTGGGAATATTCCAGCAAACTGGAGCCATCTTGGCACTAGTCAGCCGATGCTGGGGACTCTGGACTCTGGGGACAAGTCTTGGATGTAGAGTTTGTATTTTGTTTTCTGTTTGGTTTGTATTTCCTACAGTTTCCTCTGGAGAGTCTGCTGGGAGACCTATCTAGTTGTGACTGAGCTAGAGGCAGGGAGTCTGCCCTCCCAGAGTTTGAGAAGGACCAGGGCAAGGATCGGCAGCAGAGACCAGCCGGACCGAGTGGAGACTGGAAGAGAGGGGGCATGGTTGAGGTTATTCTGGTGGCAACATGGAAGGAAAACCAGGCTTTGGCCACAAACTTGGTTCTGCTGCTCACTGTCTGTGCAGCCTCAGGCAAACTCCTAAACCTCTCTGAGTCTCAATTCCCTTGTTTAAAATGGGATAGCACTGGATAACTTTAGATTGGAAAGGGGAGCTAAGAGACAGCTAAGATCTGTAGGCTAGCCTTATAGGGCATGGAGGTAGAAATGGCAGAATCACAGTGTTACTCTGGAACCCCAGGTCCTTGGCAAGGTGAGCTGACAAAACCTTTTGCTCAGTCATCTGATGAAGGGAGGGTAGATTCTGTGTCCTGGGAGATGACTCTTCCTGAATATGCCATCTGTTCTGTCTTCCCTCACCCCTGATTCCATGGCTCCAAAGCCCCCCTGAAGGTTCTCAGGGAAATATCTAATGTGCTAAATCAGTATATCTCTACACCCCACCCCATGCCAGGCCCATTCCAGACATCAGCAATAGATCCCAGAACTCTGTGAACACAGACAAATCTGCATGAAGATTCAGGCAGACCTTTTGCAAGTGATTGTTGGAGTGAAAGATAAAACTGGTTTGTTCCTGAGTTCTGTAGGAGAATCCTAGCCTCATCTCATGGGAATTGGAGGAAGGGTTGTCCATCATGGTGTCAAGAAGCCATTTGGAGCAGTGAAGAAGGTTGGTCCTGGAGCTTTTAGGATCCCTATATTGCTGGCGCAGCAAGGGTCTACCAGAGACCCCTAAGATCACGAGAAAGCCAGCAGAGGAAGCAGAGCAGAGGTCTGAGGCAGAAGCCCAGGGTGGAGCAGGCAGTCTGGAGAAAGGCAGGCACCCCAAGACAAAGCAGGCAGCGTGGTGGGCACTAATGAGGGTAAGGCTCTTGAGTCTGCAGCCCTAGACCTGATCTAGAGATAGGAAGGGAAACCCTTGGAGATCTCATTCTCTCAGGAATCTAGACACAAGATAAGGATGGCCACAGAGGCACCACCTCATGTAGACTCAGTCTCTTACAGTCTGGCCATCTGCTTCTAGGTGAGTGTTGCTCCCTTGGTTTCAAAAGGGGAATCCTAGCTCCCAATTTTCTCCTCTACCTGGTGCTCCCTAGCCATGAGCCAATCTTGAGATTCTCATCCTCAAAATCCCTATCAATATGCCCCCAAGATAATATATATAATATATATATATATATATATATATATATATATATATATATATATATATATATATATATTTTTTTTTTTTTTTTTTTTCCGAGACAGGGTTTCTCTGTGTATAGGTTTCTCTGCGCCTTTCCTGGAACTGGCTTTGGAGACCAGGCTGACCTCGAACTCACAGAGATCTGCCTGCCTCTGCCTCCCGAGTGCTGGGATTAAAGGCGTGCGCCACCACCGCCCGGTGCCCTCAAGATATTTATACATTTTATTTACCATGTACCCAAGACCCTGTGTGACAGCATGAGGGATGTCCCTGACATCTCTTGGAGTGCCAAAATATCCCTGAAAGTGTGTGAGATGGAGGAAGCCATATTTGTGAGAATTCTTCCCAGGGATGGGGAATAGTTGAAGCCTCCAGAGAAGAAGAAGAGGAGATATTGTGTTGCTGAGTGGGTCAAGCAGAGGGTGATCACCCAAGTCCCTGTGTAGCAATGACCTGGGAGAGGCTTGCCAGGGACCTCTGCTCCTCCAGTCTTCCTCTTCCAGTAGTTACAGCTTGGATAGCTGGCTCAGAAGCCATTTGAATAGTCAGGAGTGGTATGCACACAGACACCTGGATCCATTTGTGCCTGAGGGCTCCAGTGTGCTCAGCTTGATACTGGCCTTGAATCCCCTGCACCCCAGCAGTGAGGGGCATGGAGGTGTCACTCTGGAGCTCTGAAGGATCAGTGGACACACTTGGAGAAAGGCAGGGCCCAGTGAGCCAGGTGAGCTCAGGGTGGGAGGGAGAGAGGCTGGAAGATGGTGTTGGAAACAGGAGGGTCTGGTGATAGAGCTGGGGACATGCTAGCCAGGCTCTGATTTAGTGTGGGCTTGCTCATGTCATGAGCTCCCTCCTAGGAGCAGGAGACAGGGCAGGGTGAGGCCCAGTGGCCGCTCAGCTCCAGGCACAGCTGACTAAAATTATGTTGGGATGTCAGGGGCTCTTGTCTCCAGGAAATGGGGAAGAATGTATTGGGAGGGGGCTGTTGACTGGGACTATGGAGGCAGACAGGAAAAGGAGATGGGGGGGGGGGGGGGGGGATGGGGAGAAAGGAGAATGTCTCTGCAAAGTCGGCCAGCAAGCTTGTTTGTTTACCTTCTTCTCTGACCTGATATCTCTCAGGCTGTTGTTCTGTGGTCTAGTGCAAGTCACTGGACTTGGTGGGACCTTTGGTGTTCTCAGTCTGCCTACAGACACAGTCCCTGGAGGCCCTTCTGAGGCATACATATCCTTGATAACAGGAGAGGAGAATTCTTCAGGAAAGTCTAGAGGGATCCGGTTCCAAAGGCCTTACCTTTGGTTCTTTGGCACCTTCTGGAGATGCCCAGATAGAGGGGGTTGGTGTTCAGGGGCTTGGCTAAGGCTGCACGCACCCACGTTTGGCTTGGCTCTGTATGGACTTGATTCCATTAGTGGCCATGCCTCTGCCCACAGCACCCCGGAGGAGTGGTCAGGCAAGCTGGTCAGCAGCAGTGGGCACAGACCTGTGCATGTCCAGCACACTGCCATCATAGTGCCCATGATGTTCACCTCTTAGCTGCCCACCAGTCTCCCTAACACTGTGAGAAGGGGACAGGCATCCAAGATGCCTGGTGGCCATCCTGGGTACAAGCGCGCCAGAGTCTTGTCCTGACTCTACCCAGGAGACCTCGGAAGACTCCAGCTGCTCTAATTGCTCCCTCAGTACCTCAGCTCTCCCAAGCCTAGCCCAAGGCCACCTACAACTAGGGAGCCTTCTTTTCCCTGTCCCCCCTTCCTGAGCTCCTCTCTCAGCCCTTAAAGAGCCTCCGATGACGGGGAGACCCCCCTGGAGGAATGTCATGGTTTACTGGCAGTGAGGGCAGGTCCCCTCATCCACACTCCAGTCCCCATTGCCTCAGGTCCTATGACCACAGCTGGTTTGGAGGTGTGAGAGAGTCTTCAGAGATGAACAGGGCCCCTCGTCACCTGTAGCTGCAGGGAGCGTGAGGGGTCCAGAACGGAGGAAGAAAAACTGAGAGGCCTGTTGCCAGCCCCCGGTCCTTTCTCCTTTTCATGTTTAATAATATCTATTGACGAACTCTCTAGAAATCTCATATTTCCTCAGCCCTGCCTTCCTCAACACAGTTTTAGCTTAGTAATCACATTCTCCGTCCCTGTCTCTGTCACAGTCCCTCTGTTTCTGTCTCTGTTTCTCTCTCTCTCTCTCTCTCTCTCTCTCTCTCTCTCTCCCCACCTCCCCCCAGAGGAAGCCCCCACCCAGGCTCTTTCCTCTTCCCACTGGGCCCCACCCCAACCTTGGCAGCTTTCCCAGGTTCTGAGGATAATTTTAGGGAGTCACAGGGGTCTGGGCCCCATCCTTAAGAAAGCTCCCTAGGGATGGGCCTCCGGGTGTGAAGAGCTTCCCCTGGCCGTCACCCTGACGCCAGTCAGGCAGAGCTCTGGGCTCCAGGCACGGGGTTCAGGCCTGTGGCCTGCAGAACCTCCTTCTTCCAGAGGCTGGGATCCACTCACAGTCATGGCCTCCTGCCGAGGCCGTGTCTGGTCCCTGCTGCTTTCTTCCAGCCCTGCTGGCCTCAGCCCTCCTTGGAGTTGGACGTCTCTCCACCCTTTGACCTGGCCACCCTGATGCCAGTGTCCTGGAGGCTTTTTGTGTGGGAGACCAATAACTCAGAGGATAGGAAGAAAAGGACACCTGTGGATTCCACAGCCCAGGCCTGGAGCTACTTAGGCTGGAAGGGGGCTGGGAGCCCTAAACCTTGACCTCCAAGGCCCCAAACCCACAGACTCAAAAGACCCCCAAAGTGCAGAGCTTTGAACCCACAGTTACTCTGCGTATATGCTCACGACTCTGTTGAGCTGCAGCAGAAGTGGGATCTCAGGGAACAGAATGGTACTACGGCTGTGGATAGCCAGCATGTGAAACATGCTCAACCTTCTTTCTTTTCCTCTTCACTGGAGGTGCTGGAGAGTGAAGGTGAAGGCCAGCCTGTCTCTAGTCTTGCCCAGGAGCAGCCTTAGCCCTGGAAACCACTGGGTTGGGGCTGAGTGGAGCATCAGAGCTGTGTTCCTCTCTAAGCTGGCTAGCTTTGTGACTTTGGAGGAGTCACTCACTCACCCTCTCAGACTCTTACACTAGCATTTGTATTTGTACTAGAATGCTGCACCTTTACCATGAGGGCCACAGCAAGGGGTAGATTGGGGTGCTTGGTCTAGAGATGTCTGCACCCTGTGCCTGGCTCAGCCGCCAGCCATAGGCAGGATGTGGAGAGACAGCAAAGCTTGAGGTTATGGCTGTGGCTCAAAAGGGCAACACTGGGGTGGAATCTTGGACTGGAGTTGTCCTGGCTAGGTGGAGGCTGGGTTTAAAATGGTAGAGGGTAGGAAGAGGGCTGTCTCCAAGCTCCCACCCCTGGGCTGTGGTATCTCCAGTTTTGCCACCTCTTCCCTATGTTATTCACCAGTCATTACCCTACACGTGACAGCTGTTGTCATGACGACACATTACCCATCCTCAGATAAAAGCCCTGCTTGCAGGGGAGTCAGGCTGCCTCTGGCTCCCCAGACTCCGTCACTGTCCCTGAACCCCCTCAGGGTTCCCTAGCAGACCTCGCTTCCTAGCTGGGTCTTTCAAACAGGTCATTCTCAGCTCGTTCATTTCTCAGTGATGCTGGGTCACTTCTCTCTTTTCTCACGGTGTCCTGGCCCCTTCCTCCCCCTCCTCTGCTCTCCCTCCTTCTCCTCTTTCCCCTCTCTCTGATTCTGAGCCATTCTTTCCGGCTCTCTTTCCTCTGTTTCCCACTGTGGGCACCCATGACGATGGGTGGTGGGGATGGCAGGGCCTCCAACCATTATGGGATGTGTGCGTGTGTGTGTGTGTGTGTGTGTGTGTGTGTATGCATGTACATATGCATATGTGACCAGGAGGGCAGAAGGGCCTGAAGAAATGTGGCCCAAGGAACTGCCTCTCTAGCTCCATGAAGCCCCAGCACACCCCTGTCTTGTCTCAGCTCTGAAGATCCCAACAGGCCTTGCACACTTCCGGAGTGCCGAGACTGTGCTCCCTGAGGACACCAACTGAGGCACCAAGGCTCCGGGAGGTAAGTGGCATCATTCCATTTTTGCAGGCTAGGAAATTGGGGATCAGGAAGGTCAAACAACTCATTCAAAGCCACACAGCCGGCCAATAGAGGAGGCAGGATTTGAAATTCCATCCCATCGCAATGTCCATAACCATGGTGCAGTCATCATAACAACACTGTTTACTAAGCGCTCACCCAGCACCAGACACTGCATTTAGAAGCACTTGGAGCCATCTAGCCATCACGGTAACCTATACAGCTGGGCCCCGAACACCTAACTGGTCCACCAGTAAGGGAATCGGGGCACAAGAAGGTTAAGTCACTTCCTCAAGATCACACTGCAGTCAAGGCTGTGCTAGGATTTGAACCCAGCCCCTCTCTGCCTCTTAACCTCCTGTGCTGCATCTGAGAGGCCCTTTGTAAAGTCTCTATGGTTCCAATTCAGGTCAGTTTGGGGAACTAGAGGAGGCCATGTGTCTTCTTCCTGAGTTCCAGGTCACTAGGAAAGGCCTGCAGACCCCACAGCAGCACTATCCCCAGGTTGCCCCAGGAACCCAGGGCTCCTAACACAGCACCCAGGAAGAGTAGGAAGGAGGATGGAGGTGTGGCTGGGAAGCCTAGTGGGCTGGGAAGCCTGCCTTGTCGCTGAGAGTGTCTCTAGCTCTTCTAGCTTCTTGCACAGTCCCCAAGGAACAGCCTGGGCCTCGGAACACATTGTCCCAGAGTGCTGCTGTCGGGATGATGAAGGGGCCAGTTATTTTTAACAGCTAACACTCACGGACAGAAGCCTCTTCCAAGCCGGGGACACCAGGGAGGGTAGGGACCAAAAACGCCAGGTCCTTCTACTCTCCGCCCTCCTTCCCTTCCTCTGGCTGCTGAGAGCCCAGCAAATTTGGATGGATGGGATCTCGGGCAGGGCGGGGCTGGTACCTGGCTGTCAACCCTTCTTAGGGCCTGGAGTGATAATGACCTCAGAAATGAATCCCTCTCGAGAGGCTGCAGGTATGGGAGCTGATCAGGGCCAATGGCCAAGCTGGGTGGTCAGGTGGTAGAGACCTGGCCTGCTTGGGCTAGCCATGGCCCCTTGTCTTTCTAGGTCTTTCTACCTACCCTGAGGAGAGCAGCTGGTTCTCCAGATCCCCCCAGGCCTTTCTAGAAACTCCTGTATCTCAGGTGATGGGGAACACTCACATCCGGACCTGAAGCTCTTCCCACATCCTGGATCTTCCATTATTGGTTCTAACACCCAAGTACTTAGGACCAGGCAAGCTAGGTGCTGTGCTGAACACCCAGTTTCCTTCCTTCCTGGGTCCTCTAAGAAGGCTTGTCTTACACCCCCCCCCCCCCCCCCCGTGTGGTCTCAGAGGGACCCTCTTCTGCCTTCCTGAGTCCCACCAGGGCTTTGGAGAGACTTGGCATCCTTGTATGGGTTACTTTCACATAGCAGGGCCCAAATCTGCCAGAAGTAACTTAAGGGAGGAAGGTTTATGCTGACCGTGGGTTCCAGGGTCCGTCTGTCATGTGGGGGGGCATGGGAGAAAAGGGTAGCATACATCATAGCAAGTCAGGAACCAGAGAGAGGGGAGTGTTGGGTTGGACTCCCATTTCTCTTTCTGTCTGTCTGTTTGTCTGTCTGCCTATCTATCTCTCTCTCTCTCTCTCTTCTTTCTTTCTTTCTTCCTTCCTTCCTTCCTTCCTTCCTTCCTTTCCTTCCTTCCTTCCTTCCTTTCTTTCTTTCTTTCCTTGGAAAGTCAGATGAAGGTATGTAGGTGTTAAAACTAGCACATTCATCTAGCAAGCATCCCCCATCTGCCAGACTTGGCTAGTCAGTCTAAACCCCAAGAATGGAGCCTGAGCCGGGCAGTGGTGGCACACGCCTTTAATCCCAGCACTCAGGAGGCAGGTAGATCTTTGTGAGTTCGAGACCAGCCTGGTCTACAGAGCGAGATCCAGGAAAGGCGCAAAGCTTCACAAAGAAACCTTGTCTCGAAAAAAAAACAAAAAACAAACAAACAAAAAAGAATGGAGCCTGCATGAGGCTCAGGCAGGAAGGGCTTTGGGAGGAGCAACTGCCCCCCCCCTCTGACACAGGTGATGAGACCCAGGCCCAGTGCTCATTCCCAGCAGCATGCTGTTCTCAGAACATCCTTTGCTGAGAAGTCTCTGTTGGTTATGATTTCAATCTGTAGTGTTCTCCACAGGCTTGTGGTGTGAACACTTGGTCCTTTGCTTGTGGTGTTTGTGGTGTGAACACTTGGTCCTTTGCTTGTGGTGTTTGTGGTGTGAGCACTTTGGTCCTTTGCTTGTGGTGTTTGTGGTGTGAACACTTGGTCCTTTGCTTGTGGTGTTTGTGGTGTGAACACTTGGTCCTTTGCTTGTGGTGTTTGTGGTGTGAACACTTGGTCCTTTGCTTGTGGTGTTTGTGGTGTGAACACTTGGTCCTTTGCTTGTGGTGTTTGTGGTGTGAACACTTGGTCCTTGCTTTGTGGGTTTGTGGTGTGAACACTTGGTCCTTTGCTTGTGGTGTTTGTGGTGTGAACACTTGGTCCTTTGCTTGTGGTGTTTGTGGTGTGAACACTTGGTCCTTTGCTTGTGGTGCTCTTTTGAAGGCTATGGAGTCCTTAGCCAAAGGATCCTAGCTGACAGAAGTCACGGGGGGGGGGGCTGGTTCTGCCCTCCTTCTCTCTGCTTCCTGGCAGCGGTGCGTGAACGAGCCTCTGCCACGTGCCGCTGCCTCTGCTCGGTCACACCTTGAACCACAGCAAACGTTTCTCACTTTAAGTTGTTCCTGGGGGTTTTGTCACAGTAAAACAAAGGTAAACAAGCACACTGGCTCATCTCTACTGTCAACCTGACTGTAGCCAGCCAGGACTATGTACAGAGAAACCCTTCCAAACCCCCCTGGGAGGGCGGGAAAGTTTTAGCTGCCTCTCCTCATCTTCACCTGTGTTAATGGTACTGTTCCTTTGCCCTTACCTAGTTTTGAAGTATGTTTAATATCGTCTGTCTTTTTTGGGAGGGGAAGGAGATATTTTTTCAATTGTTTTCGTTGTGGTAAAACATTCATAACATAACATTATCTTAACTATTTCTCTCTCTCTTTGTGTGTGTATGCATGTACTCATAGGCACATGTATGTGTGTGTTCTTATATATGGAGGCCAGTGGTCTACATCAAATGTCTTCCTGCATGGTTCTCCATTTTACTTTTTGAGACCTGATCTCCTGCTGATCTAGGAGTTAATGGCATGACTAGTCTAGCTAAGCTGCAACTACCTGTCTATATCTGTCCCACAAGTCACAGATGCACAATGAGATGCCTGGTGTTTTATACAGGTACTGGGGATCTGAACCTAGGCCCTCCAGCTTTCACGCCAGGCACCTCACCTATTGAGCCATACCCTGCCTCTATCTGAAAATATTTAAATAGTCAACAGTACTGAACATACTAATGATGCACAGTTATCATCAGCCCATCTTCAGAACCCTTTTCAATTCACAAAACTGAAACTTTAGCCATTAAACACTGGCTCCCTCCTGGCTCCTCCATCTCCTCAGGAACACTGTGTAAGGAGGGCCATACAGTATTTGTTTTCTTGTAACCAGTTTATTTTATGAGGTGATGTCCTCAGGTTCATCCACGCTGTGGTCTATGCTGTGTTTTTAAAGGCTGGATAATGTTTTCTTGTATGTTACAGTCCCCTGCTTGTCAGCTTGGAATCAATTCTGCCTTCTGCCTTGATTCATACTGCTGAGAAGGTGGTGAGGCAAGACAGAAAGATGGGGAGAAAGATGGAGCTGTGGGGATGAGCCCCAATCTCTTTCCTGCCGAGGCACAATTCACAGCGCTGGCTGACACCGGGACTGTATTTCGTTTGTACAGCGATATTTCAGTGAAAACATTCAAAACAGCAACGAATCACACATGAGGTCTAAGTGCATGTGGCCTTTATCCATTCCTAGATGAAAGCGTGTGGTTTTCTAGGAATCTCACAGATGCAGCATACACAGTAAGAGGCCGTGTCCTAACCCCTCACGCAACCCTGGTGGCTCCTGCTTTTACATTACCAGATTGTAATTGCATCCCAGGTACCTTCAGAGTCGCTCTGCAGTCTCATTTATCAACAGAAAGGAGAGCCATAGAGATGGCTCAGCTGTTAAAAGCACATAATACTTTTACAGAGGACCCAAGTTCAGTTCCTAGCACCCATGTGGGGTTCCCCCAACACTTCCAACTCTAACTCCAGGGGATCTGGCATCCCTCTTCTGGCCTCCATGGGCACCTGATTCTCGTGCACATACCCCAACACTTGTACATAATTTAAAAATATTTTTTTAAAAAGATGGGAAAGAAGAAAAGAAATTTCTTAGCAACTCTTTAAGATGAAACTTGAAAGCCACCCAAGTGGTATAGACGGCATCTGCTAAGACACTTGGCTGCCACTCTTTGAGCCCACTCCCACACCTGGCTCCGTCTTGTTCTTTACCTGAGTGTCCTTCTTTCTGTCCCTAATGACCTTCAGTTCTGCTTCATACCAGTTCACCTGGAAAAATTTTCCACTGTGTGGCTAAGGATCCAGTTTTGTCTGAGAGGAGATCACTGAAAAAGAACGTTGGCTGCTGCTGGTGGTAGTGCTGGACCCGGAGACTCATGGCCACCAGGCTTGGCAGAGAGGGCCATTACCTGCCGAGCCATGTCACTGGCCGTCTGTCTGGTTTTACGGGTAAACACCAAAGAGTGGAACTGCTAATTTGTATTTTACTTCACTTTTCTTCTATTTTAAATTTTATTTAGACAAGAACTCATATAGCCAAGGCTGGTCTTGAACTCACTGTGTAGCTGAGGAAGGGCTTGGATTTCTGATCCTTCTGCCTCTATCTCCCAATGTTATGGTTACAGGTGCATACCACCACTCCTGGCTTTATTTTTAATTTTTAAATAATCACTATTACCATTTCCCACCCTAGCAGTATTTTTTTTACTTATTAGTTTTGTTTTGACTTACTTAGTTTTAAGAGATTTTATTTTGTTTTTAATTCTGGGTATATTTTAATAATCAGTGTTCTGTTGCTATGAAAAGACACTGTGACCACGGAAACTCTTATCAAAGAAACCATTTAATTGGGGCTCACTTATAGTTTTAGAGGTTTAGTCCATTATTGTTATGTCAGGAAGCACGGTGGATGCAGACAGGCATGGTGCCAGGGATGTAGCTGAGAGTACTACATCTGGATCTGCAGGCAGGCAGCAGGGAGAGAGAGACAGGCAGACAGACAGATAGACAGACTAGGCCTGAGTTGGGCTCTTGAAACCTCCAAGCCCACCCCTAGTGACTCACTTTCTCCAATAAGGCCACACCTCCTAATCCTTTCAAATAGTGCCACTCCCTAAGCATTTAAATATATGAAGTCATTCTTATTTAAACCACCACAGTGTATGAGTACATCTCTCTCTCTCTCTCTCTCTCTCTCTCTCTCTCTCTCTCTCTGTGTGTGTGTGTGTCTGTCTGTCTGTCTGTCCGTCTGTGTCTGTGTGTCACAGTGCTGATAAAGGCCAGAAGTGTCAGACCCTCTGGAGATGGAGTTCCAGATGTTTGTGAGCCTCCCAACATGGATGCTGGGAAAGCAAATGCAGGTCCTCTGTAAGAGCAGCACCTGCTCTTGACCCCTGAGCCATCTCTCCAGCCCTCTGCTGTGTTTCTGGGATGGGCTCTCATTATGGACCCTAGGCTGCTTCTGATCTGATCTGTGGCAGTCTTCCTGCATTAGCTGGGATTACAGATGTGGGCCATAAGGCTGGGCAGCTGTGCCAACGTCACATCCTCTCCAGAAGTGAGCAGGTGTTGCAAGCTATTTTCTGTTTATTTTTAAAAACAAGAACCAGTGGACTTTAATTTACACTTTTCTGGGGCTAGGACTTGGTCAAGTCTTTAACCCATTAAAAAAAACCTGTGTTTTCACATTATTGATTTGTGGCAGTTTGCTCTCCTGACTAGGGTCTGTTTGTAAGGAAATGCGTTTTCTATTGATGTAGATGACATAACATGAAGTTAGCTGTTTAGAATATATAAACTGCATTGGAAGATGACTCAGTGGGAAACAGGCTTGCTATGCAGAGAACCTGAGTTAGGACCCCAGGCACCCACACTAAAGCCCAGTGTGGCTGTGAGTATGCCTGTAATGCAGCACCGGTGGGGTGGAGGCCAGTGGATTCTGGGAGCTCACTAGCTGGCAGGCCTGCCTAGATGAAACTGTGAGCTTCCAGTTTAGTAAGAGACCTTGTCTCAAAAAATAAGGTGGGAACCAGTAGAGGAACACACCCAGTGTTGACCTGTGCAGGTACACACACACACACACACACACACGCACACACACACACACACACACACACACACGCACACGCACACGCACACGCACACGCACACACATGCGCGCACACACCCCCCACGCGCACCCCCCCCACATGTGCACACACAGCTGTACAGCCTCCATCACAACTTTTTGTTATTGTGGGGAGTGCTAGGGACCAAACACAGGGCCCTGTGCATGCTGAGTGCATGTTCTGCCGCTGAGATCCTTGTTCAGCCTCCCCATTTGTGTCTTAATGTATGAGGATTCCAATTGCTTAGACAGGACTCCAAAAGCAAGGCATGAGCTCCCTGGGCCTGGAGTCTCCAATTTCTGGGTGTGTGTCTGGTCAAGGAAGCTGCCAGTGTCCTAGTCTCCCAAATGGCTCTGTTAGTGTCCCCACTAGGTCTCAGTCTACAGGACCCTTCCCTGAGAAGGTTGCTGGGTAATGGCTCCTGGGCATGGCTTCTCTGCAGGACACATTTCCTGGTCTAATTGCACCTGCAAGGCTTCAGTGATGTCCTCTGTGCCTCCCATGAGCAAATGTTATTATCGGTCCTCTGCCCCGTGGCTTCCAGACACTGGCAATTGAATTACCGTGGCCCACCCCTCAGCTGTCCCCTGAGTGGGCTGAGGTCCTTCCTCATGCCCCTGCGGAGAGGTGAGGAGGGAGCTCTTGGGATGACCTAGATGGAGGAGGATAAACTTTGGAGCAGGCTGGAGGGACTCAGCTGTGGAGTCGCAGGGACAGCCTTCCTACCTCCCCAGTGTCCTCCTCTTCTTGGCCTTATCTCCTTGTAGGCCAGCTTTGCCTGGGGCACTTCCCTGATTACAGGCTGTTGGTGGCTCCTTGCTGCCCACATGATGAAGCCCAGACACTCACTACTCTTGCAGTCTCTGCCCAGGCCTCCTGCGTAGGCAGGCAGTAGCTGGGGTCCTGGCATGGTTGGGGTCCTTCCCTGAGTTGCCTTCGTCCAGGGATGAGTCAGTGGTAAAGATGGACTGGTGAGATGCATGCCACTTCCAAGTGACAGATGAAAGGCTCTCATACATGGTCCTCTTCAGTTTCCTTAGCACTGGGTCCTTAAAGGCCACAGGCTAAAAATGAGAGCACCAGAGGAGAAACGGATCTGGTTCCTGGGCAACTGTTTGGATGCAGCCGGGACTGTGGGAGAGTATGGAATCACTTGACTTGGTTGCAGAGGTTTGGGGACTCTGTTACAGTTACTAGGGTACCCCAACTTATGGGAATCTTGGGTACCCAGAAGTGACTAATGGTAAAGAGCCTCAGTTTTCTCAAAGTGAAGTGAGATGGTAGCCCTTGTAGAATTATAGGAAAGATGGAACAAGGAGGGGCACTGGGCACCTGGCACTTAGCCAGCTGTTCTGCAGCTGGAAGCAAAGCAGCTGGACAAGGCTTTGAGGAGATGTGGCTGTTTCCATTTCCTCATGGAGGGTCCTGAGACTCCAGTTGCCACTGGATGAGGTAAAAATAGTGGACTGGGATGGGGCTTCTCGGCGGTATAGCTGTGACTCACCCACAATCCTGTAAGTAACGCCAGTAAACACATCAGTTCACCCAGCTGCACTTGGGCAGAATTCTTTCTTTGGACTATTGGTGCCCTTTCTAAGTCAGATGAACAGATAGATGTCTTTCTAAACCTATCCAGGAAGTCACAGGACAGCAGCCCTCTGCACTAAAGCTACTTGGTGTCAGCCCTAGGCTTTTGTGACAGCCATCCTTCCACACCCCCTCCCCCTCTCCCTTCCCCTCTGTTCCTAGACTCCTTTGCTTCTGTTTTGAGACAGGGTCTTGCTATGTAGCCTCAGACTTGCCATCCACCTGCCCCAGTCTTCTGAGTGTTGGGGATTACTGGCAAATGCCACTAGACCTGGGATGTGCCTGGATTTTGTGTGTGTATGTCTGCCCTATCCATTCGGGGCCCATCCTGGGCTCATCTGAAGCTGAGGTCTTTGCTGAATCTCTAGCCCTTGGGATCCTTCTCCTAGGATCTGTGGCCCAAGACCACATTCTGCATGGACTTCCATTGCTGTGTCTTTCTCAGCATTCTGCCTGTCTGTCCTTCTGCCTCTTCTATACCAGATACCATCAGCAGTCAGCATAGAGCCTTATTCAAAACAAGATCTACAAACAGTTCTTTTATCTGTAGATGAGACATGTCATGTTTGCTTTAGGCTGGGCCTTGCAGCCTGGGATGGGCCAAGGCTCTGAAGGTAGGAAAGACCCTGAGGGGACCCTGGCCCCACTTCAGGAGACTCATACTTTTATCACTGCCTACGACACTCCTCCTCTCTCTCTCTCTCTCTCTCTCTCTCTCTCTCTCTCTCCCTCTCTCTCTCTCCCTCTCTCTCTGTCTCTCTGTCTCTCTCTCTTCTCTGAGGCCAAAGGACTGTAGCTAAGGCAAATTGCCAGCGAGTGAAACTCAGGTGAAGTCTGGTGGAGTCCGGATACCTTAGCTACACCCGGAGTCATTCTTAGCTGTTGTCTAAGGATTCTCTCGTCTTAGTTCCCTACTCCAGAACCCACCAGCTGTTTGTCAGCTGGGCGTAATGACAGGAAGCCACTAGACAGCTTGGGGTTCCTATGCCAGAACCCAGATGTAAGCCAGCCCTCCTATGGCCCCTTCCTTCTCTGCCCTCCTGCCATAGCCTTCTCTAGAGAGTCTTCTTCCCTGTGCATGGGCTAAGAGTGTGGCCTTTCCCCTTGTTGGCCTCTGTGAAGGATGGATGCAGAGGAGGGAGTAGAAGCCTCATAGGGAAACAGCCCTACCTATCACCGGGAGGCCTAGGTGGAGAGGTGGGGGAAGGTAGGAACTCAGCCAAGGTGATGAAGGGACACATTACCTGAGGTACCTGATCAGCTGAGGTTTGGAGTTTGCTAAAACGCAGGAGAAGAGTTGAGCCAAGTTGGGCCAGGTCTGACATAGCCAGAGAAAAGGATCCTGCTGGCCCCTTGAGGCCACTGCTCTAGCTCCAGTGTGGAAAGAAGAGTCCAGCTAGACCATGAGGTGACCTCCCCCACTTCTGCTTCCTTCACCAATTTTCTGCCTCACAGGAGGGCTGGAGAGCAGGACAGAATGGGGGTCTGTGTATGGGTCAGTGGTTCATAGGGAGCCGCTGTTTCTCTAGGATGCAAAGAATCAGGTCAACCCCTCTCAAGCTAGCTGAGGATCCTCTGCAGTGTGGACGTGCAGGGATACACACCCCCACCTCACTTTGGTTCCTGGAAGCTACCCCAGGGGAACTCTGCCTCCTGGGGACCGCACCTTAAAGGCAGTCTGGAGAATAACCTTAGCCCTGTGGCTTCCTGTCTTCAATTTCTCCTGACCCACGGGATAGCTGCAGCCTGCAGGTAACCTGTACCCATAGACCACACGCTGAGGCACCTTTCTAACCTGTGTGTATATACAGATACTGTTACGCTGCCGTGATGGTGACACACAGATGGCTTTCTGAATGATAGAGGGGGACACGCTTTCAGCCTTGACATTTCTCCAGTCCCACTGGCATCAAACACCCCAGCTCCCCACTGGCCATATGTTTATGATCATAGCCCCCTGTCCCGCTCAGCTCCAGGTGCTACCTTCCGGCCAACACACCATCAGTGTCTCCCTGTGTTGCTCATGTTTACAGGCCCCCGGGAGCAGACCCAGCTGCAGTCATAATTCAGAGAGCTCTCAGGTCCCTGGAAACTCAGCTGGCTTCTGTTTCCCACCATGACAGAAAAGGCTGAACCTCTGCTGAGCCTAGAACTTTCCCTGCCAGGGTCATCTCTTCCACTGAGATGGTTCCTAGGATAGATTCTCAGGACCAGGGATGCGGCTCAAACGCCTGAACCCTGTGAACTGCATAGAAGAGGCAGCGACAGCCTAGAAAACTACCTGCTCTCTACTTCCTATAGGTAAGGAGACTGACGTCACTGATGATCCATGGGAATGAAGACCAGCAGGTCAGCAACCTCTGTGGCCGCTTATGTACACATGATGCACACATATACACCCAGGCACACACACATAAACATATACTAAAATAAATAAATATTTTTAAAAAATTGTGTGCCAGATGTGATAGCACATGCCTATAATCCTAGCACTTGAGAGGTAGAGGCAAGAAGATCGGAAGTTCAAGGCTAGCTTTGGCTACATTGGAAGTTTAAGACTAGCCTGGGCTACATGAAACCATGTCTCAAAAATCAAAACAAAACAAAACAAATATATTGTGGTATAGAACACCTGCCATATAAACTACACATTGCAAGCTGCGGCTGTGACTCAATGGTAGAGCCTTTGTCTGAAATGCATGAGGCCCTGGCTGGGTTCAGTCCCCAGTCCTGCCAAACAACAAAAACAAAGACAAAAACGAAACACTGCAAACTTCAGTGACTTTCAAAATATCCAGAGTAACATTATCAGCACATGTGAAAGTCAGATATCCTCACCATCTCCCCTAAGAGCACTAGATGCCCTACTCCACTGTGACCTCACTTCAGTTGACCAACTGTGTGTGTGAAGATCCCGTTACTGGACAGTCAGGCTCCAGGGGGGCGTGACTCTGGGGACAGGCCTTCAACCCATCACAAACAGTAAATTTGTTAAAGAAGAGACTGCTCAAGCCCCTTAGGGCCAGGAGAGCGAGAGCAAGTGAGGCCCAGACGTTGCACACTGCGTTTATTCACACCGATCGACTTGGTTTGCCTTGATTGCAACTGCGTCCCCATCTCCCCTCTTGGAATAAGAAGTGTGCAACTTGTTTTTAATTTATACAAGCCCACAGTTGCGAGACTTAGGAGTTTTCAAGATGCTGGATAGTTTAAAGAGACTGAATTTTTTTTTTTTGATTTTTTTACTCATCTATTTATTTTACATCCCAGCCACAGCCTCCCCTCCATCCCCCTTCCCAGTCCCTTCCCCCATTCCCCCTTCTACCCCCTCATCCTCTTCTTTTCCAGAAGAGACTGAATTTTTAAAGTGTCTGAATGTTTTAAAGACTGTGGGATTTTTAAAGTTGGACTATGTTTCATATTATGATATTTACTTGAGATCTTGGGGATGAACAAAAAAAGAGAAATGTTTTGGTTTAATAATGATGTATTTGTATGTCAGGTTGCAAGGGGTTAATTGTGATGGAAATTAGAAAATGCCTCCATCAGATTGGCCTGTAGGCAAGTCTGTAGGGCATTCCTTGATTAATGGTTGATCCTAGCTCACAGTGGGTGGTGCAACCTCTGGGCAGGTAGTCTTGTGTTGTGTAAGAAAGTAAGATGAGCAAGCCATGGAGTGAGTAGCATTCCTCCATGGCCTCTGTTTCAGTTCCTGCCTTGAGTTCCTGTCCTGACTTCCCTTCATGATAGACTATAACTATAATCACAGTTGATGCTTCAGCCCCGGCTGATGAGAACTGCAGACTTTGTCAGAAACCACTGGCCTTGGTTTCTGTCAAGTTGGCAGTATCAATCATCACACATTCTTTTGATTGGTTGGTATGCCTGCCACTCTGGTCATTATGTATTTTGAAAATCTCATGATTACTTTTCTAGGATTGCCAGAACAAAGCACCATGAACCAAGTGGCTCACACTTGGGATGTTTCTTTCTCACAATTCTGGAAGTGGGAAGAGTGAGACTGTGTGTGTGGGGGGGGGGAGGGGGGCATGTGGGCGGGGTTGGCTTCATGTGTAACCCCTTCTCTCTATCCACAGTTTCTCAAGGTCCATCCTTTGCCTGTATCTGTGTTCTTGTCTTTGCTCAGCAGGTTTCAGGGCCACCCAAACGATCTCACTGGAACTCAACTCAATCATTGTTTAACTTTTAATTGTGTGTGTGTGTGTGTGTGTGTGTGTGTGTGTGTGTGTGTGAGACTGTATGCATGCATGCATGCATGCCATGTGTGTATAGGTGTCAGATCCCCTGAACCTGGAGTTTCAGGCAGTTATAAGCTACCCAACAGGGGTGCTGGAGAGTGAACTGCAGTCCTCTGCAAGAGCAGCAAGCCTTCTTAACTGCTGAGCCATGGCTCTAGCTGAGTGGTTCTCAACCTGTGGGTCACGACCCTTTTGGCAAAAATTCTATGGCCAAAAAATATTTACATCATGATTCATAAAAGTAGCAAAATTACAGTTGCGAAGTAGCCATGAAATAATTCTATGGTTGTGGGGGTGGGGAGAGTCGCCACAACATAAAGGGTCGCAAGCATTAGGAAGGTTGAGAACTACACTAGTCTAGCTCCTCAACTATCATTTACAAAACTTCACTCACATACATCCCTGCCACCAATAAGCTGATGAGAGGATACTCTGGTTCCCTTGCAATCAGAGAGAAGCACTGAATTCTACCCTTTCAGGTCGCATGAGTGAGAAGGAGGGAGAAAAGCGTGAGCTGGCTGGGGCTGCAGCTGTGGAGGCTATCAGTTGCCGCTGGGTGCTCCATTGGTCACCCCTGGAGCTGAGTGATGGCCCCTGTCACGTTAAAGATGTCTGACTCTGTGACCCACCACGTCACTGCTGGGTGTTCCCTTCAAGAAACCTTCCTACATCGGTCTCTCAGGAGAGCCTGCTGACGCTGTTCCTTGCGGTGTTACTGGAGGTGGAAAAGAGCTGATGTTCATCGAGGGGTCTGACCTCAGGGGGATGGAGAGGCATGAGCTATACAAGTGGGAGAAGCCATGAGCACAGTGACAGATGGGGACCTTAAAACAACAGTGCTGATAGACAGGGTCCTACGACACATCCACTGAGTAAACACGGGCACACATCTGCTGTATCTAAGGATGCATGTATCTTCAGGGGGGCGGGCAGAGGAAAAGCTAAATCACACTAGTGGCACGCTGTAAGGTCTGTAGTGTGGGTGGGTAGCAAACAGAGAGGCATCTGCCTTGCTCTAGCACAAGGAAGGCCACAGACATGTCCAGAGCCCCAAGGAGCAGTGAGGTGGGCAGCGGCTCAGCAGTCAGCATTCCAGTGGAACAGAGCATGCGTAGGCCCTGACTGTGCACTCCTGAGGCAGGGCTGGGCCTGGGAGGGCTTGGAAGATTCAGCTTTCTGCGTGCCTGTCTGCTGAAGTCTGGCTCCAGGCTGGGCCAGCCAGAGCTCTTGAGTCAATCAGCTCTGAAGTTCTGTCCCCAGTGAAGGGTAGGGGCCTTGGCCCCTGGAAGCAGGTCAAGGTTTGTGGAGGCTCAGAAATGTGTAGACGTGAGTGACTTCTTGGTCCATGGCCTTTGGCTGTCCAGCTCTGGCAGCAGTCCTGACATCTCCTCCTCCCTACACAGTCCTGTTGGAGGCCAGTGGCTGACCAGACTCTACAAAAGGCTGAGCTGGGGCAGGGAGGCAAGGGGACTGCTCCAGTGCCTTGGCAGCTTCCATCTGCTCTGCCTCCTAATTAGAGGGACATTGTGCAGTGCTGGCCAGAAGACTGGGTGTTGACCCAGGGTGTGCTGGCCTCCTGAGGGCTTCTAAACCAACCATGGCAGCTCCAGAGCTGTGTGAGGGGCTTTGGGCTCTAGGAGCCCCTTCTACATCGTGTGGCCTTGGGCAAGCTGCTGTCTTTCTCTTTACCAAAGCAGTGAGGTCAGGTTGGGCCTTGCTGGGGCATGGGTGTGGCCTTTGTAAATTTCAAAGCACACTGGCATGGGACATGGCAAGGACAGCCTACAGAAACGAGGTAATTGAAGTCACTTCATGCTAATGGAAAACAGAAGGTTCCACTTGGCCCTTTGCTTGGGACACAATGACTCAGGAAATCTGGGCTTCAAAATCATTTCACGGTGGCACATGCCTGTAATCCCAGCTCTGGAGAAGCAGAGGACCACATGTTTACATAGCAGACCCATTCTCAGCACCACAGAAATCAAAATGCACACATTTGGGGCCAGCCCATTGCATCTCTCTCTGTTCAGGACCTCCCTTAGTCCCCTAGAGTTACAGCATGACCTCTGAACTCAACTCCCTTGTTCAGCATTCAAGGCCTTCCAAGATCTGTCCTGAAACACTTGGCTTGACTTCTCAGATGCTACTGGAATGTACTTACCAAATTCTCTCCCCTTTCCCCACACTTCAGCCTTCTGCTGTCCTCATGGGACTTCATAAACTCACAACTGTTCCAGGTTACCCCATACCTAGGGGACAGATAGTTCTCTCAAGCTGACTCAGAAGAGTACCTCCCTCTTGTATCTAGAGATCAACAATCCCAGCCACATTGCTGTCATTTTTCCTGCTGTGTCCTTATGGAAGTCCCCAGCAATGGCCTAGGGGCTGCTGGTTGGGCAACCTAGGACTCCAGGTCACACCATCTTTGCTGCCAGAGACAGTAAGGGTGTGCAATGGTCTTAATAGGGCCACTGAGCTCAGGATGAAGGCTTGGAGATCTGTAGTCAGAGCCAGCCGGTGAGGGGACAGCTCACTAAACAGCTCCACTAAGACTGCTGCTCGTCCTTGGGAACTGCTTCCAGAAATCTTCTTAGTTCTAGGGCCATTCTCTTAGCTGGACTAGGATGATCCCCCGCCCCTCTGCTGCCCCACGCCATGCTGGCCAGTACACAGGCTGGGAGCCTGCAAAGACTCTGTTGCTTTTGAATGACCTCGTGAGAAGGCTGTCACTGTCTGATAACCTTAGGAAGCAAAGCAGCCATGAGTGGGGTAGCCTCTCTACAGACAACAGGCACAGTAGGAGGGCAGCATCACTGCGACTGGGCAGCCTTCTCTCGGCAAGGCCAGCACTCAGTGCCCTTGCTTGGAAACACTCGAAGACACAGGCCAAGGCCCCTTGCCCAGGGTCATAAGGCTGGTCAGTAACAACCCTGGCCGGAATTCAAGATCTCAGGGCCCTGGGCAGATTCTGGAGGCTGGGGTTTTCCACTCTGTGGCCCTCTCAGAAACATGCTTGGTGGGAACCCTGGCTATCTGTAGCCCTCCCAGGTAGCACAGGAGAAAGCTGAGTCCCAAACCAGGCATGCTTCCTACCAGTATCTGGTGGGACGCAGGTTCTTGGGTCAGCACCATCCAGCTCTCCTTGTTCTGGGGCTCCATCCATGACACTACCACCACTCAGTGAGCACCCAGGAGACAGCCACTCCCATCCTTCCGGAATGGGAGCCCACTGCCATCCTTTATATTTCCAGGTAGAGAAGGGGGAGGCTGAAAGGCGGTGATGTCTTCCAGTACTGGCTCTTAGTGGGACCCACAGAGGTAACCAGAGTTCATGTGTGCTCCATTGCTGTGGGCAGCCCTTTGGCCAGACCTTGTTTCCAGTTCTGATGAGAAGCCAGCAGCACTCCCCCACACACCAGTGACAAAGTCCTCATGTTCTCAGACTGCCTCCAGAATGTCACAGAGTGGCCTTGTCCAGCCTCAGAAACGGCTGAAGAAAACCACTCTACTTCCCTATCCTCAGGCATCCCTGCCCCAGCCTTCTCACTTCCCAGACCTCAGACCATTCTGGTTCCCCAGGGTGGGACTAGTCGCTGTTGGTCACAGTATGTAGTACCTCTTGCAGCCAAATGATAGGGCACTCATGAGCATCTGCGAACACGCCACAGCCCCAGGACATCTGGGCAAGCATGGGTATTTGTGCAGAAGTATTGCCAGCCTTTTAGGCTTCTTTAGAAGGTGGCTACCATATGTGCTTTGCAAATCTTTTTTCTTCTCTCTTTCCCTTCCTTCCTTCCTTCCTTCCTTTCTTTCTTTCTTTCTTTCTTTCTTTCTTTCTTTCTTTCTTTCTTTCTTTCTTTTCTTTCTTTCAACAGGGTCTTTCTACATATGTAGCCCAGGTTGGTTTTGAACTCATGGTGATCTTCTTGCTTTAGCCTGAGTAGTTTAGTTCCCTCCCTGGCTCCTTCTGCTTTGGGAGTAGGAGGTTCTAAATAAAAGTATCATTGTCACCTTGGATCCCAAAATAAAGATGAACATCTATCAAGGTTGTAGCCAAACCTTCACCATGGGAACATGAAGCAGGAGAGAGAAGCCAGTGATATTGGGGGATCTTTTGTTATTGAAGCAAAACTTAGTTTATCCTGACTGATGCATTCTCACTTGCTGGTGTCTCTTCTGGAAAGGATATGAGGAAAGTGGGGAAGGAAGTCCTGCCCTTGTGTTCTGGAACTTTCTATTCAGTCAGCATCCCTTAGAGCAGGAACTTGCCCCTCTCAAGAACATCTGCCAGAGAGACCCACAGCCAAACATTGGGCAGAGCTTGGAGAATCCTATAGAAGGGGGGGATTGTAGGAGCCAGTGGGGTCAGGGCACCACAGGAAAGCCCACAGAACCCACTAACCAGGGCTTGTGGGGGCTCACAGAGACTGAACCGGCAATCAGAGAACCTGCATGGGACTGATCTAGGCCCTCTGCATACATGTTGCAGTTGTGTGACTTGGTCTTCTTGTGGGACTACTGGCAGTGGGGGCAGGAGCTGTCTTCCGACTCTGTTGTCTGCTTTTGGGACCCATTCCTCCCGCTGGATTGCCCTCGCTCAGCCTTAATGGAAGAGGGGTGCAAAGTCTCGCTGCAGCTTGAGGTGCCAGGCTGGCTGATAGCCATGGGACACCCACCCTTATCTGAAGAGAAACGGAGGAGGGGGAAGGGATGGGAGGAGGAGAGGAAAACTTTGGCTGGGATGTAAAAACAAAAAACTAAGTAGGCAAAACCAAAAACCAACAAACAAAAAGCAAACTGCCCGCACCCCCTTCTCATTCCCTCTGTAGACAAAGACGCATCTCTGCCTGGGGCGGGGAGGGGGGCACCTCCCTTCAGTAGCAGTTCAGTGTTGCCTGTTCACCCCAACCCCTCCCTCCAGCTCAGACACTTCCTAGAACATTTCCAAGCACATGGAGGTTGAAGAGAAGGCTGAGGGGAGGGTACTGGTAGAGGCCCTGGGCAGGCGAGAAGACCCCAAATTCCATCCCAGCACCACCAAACAGCGTGTTCAGCAGCAAATGTGGCTGGAGTTGGAGTTAATTACTTAAAGTATTCCAAATCCACAATCCTGATAATGTGAAATGTGAGTGAGGGACTGGGAGCCACAGGAACTTCCGGGCATGGCTGGCAGGGAGTGAGGAACCTGGATGGCCACTTTGAAAGTGGTTTGGCACATTCTCGAAGCTAAGGATGTCCTTGCGTCCAAGTCCGTGGTTCTCTGGTATTGACCTGAAGGAGCAGAACGCTAGTGTCTGGGGACAAACCTGCCTGTGGACATTCAGAGCCGATGTCTCCGTGAATGACAGAACTTGGGTGCAAGCGGACGTCTTTAGCGGTGAGTGAACGTTGTGCACACAGACAGTGGGTAGTAGTCAGTACCGTCATGGCTCACCTCCACTGTCAGCTTGACTCAAGACTCGTCTAGGTGCGCCTGTGAGGGTGTTTGCAGAGAGGCTTGGCTGAAGAGGGAAGACCCTCCCTGAAGATGGGCGGCCCCATCCTGCGGCCTTGGGTTCCAGACTGAATAGAAAGGGAAGGACTGAGGAAGCATGTTGAGACCCAGTATTCATTTCTCTCTGCTCCCTAACTGGGTGCCATGTGACCGGCTACCTCACCCTCTCTCTGTACGTCTGTGTATGTGTGTCTGTCTGTGCACCTGTGTCTGTGTTGTTTGTATATATGTCTCTGTCTGTCTGTCTCTCTGAGTGTGTGTGTGGGGGGGTGTGCGAACACGCCACAGCCCCAGGACATCTGGGCAAGCTCTCTACTCTGTGCCACACCCCCAGCCAGTCATACAGGGAACTGGAAGTGCATTGACTAAATAAAAGAACCCAGTCTAGAAAAGGCTGTACAGCCTAGGAGTCTAGCTCCAATATTCTGGAAAGAGCAGAACTATGGAGATGGTAGAAAGGTCAATGGCTTTGGGGCATTAGGCACAGGGAAGAGACAAGGGTATTTTAGGGCCATGAGATTACCTGCTGATGCTGTGGCAGTGGGTGTATGCCACTGTGTATTTGTCAAAATCCATAACACCAAGAGTGATGTGACACACTCTGGACTTGACTTGATGGTGACATGAATGTGGCTGTTGTGTTCCAGGGAAGCCTCACTCTGGTGGGATGCTTCCTGGAGAGGAAGATTGTCAGGGTAACAGGGGGACACGTAGGAGCTCCTGCATCCTGCTCAGCTTTGCTTCAAACCTAAAACTGTCAGAGAATTAATGGTGCCGAGGAGATGTCTTAGGGGTAAAGTGTTTGCTGTACAGCTGGGGCTCCTGACCTTGTGTTTCCAGAACTCATGGAGACTTGGGATGTGCAGCAAGAATCTGTAATTGTAGCATTCCTATAATTACAGGGGGGGTGGTGGAGCCAAGAGACCCTCCAGAGCCTTGTGGGCCAGCAACCTCAAGTACATGGTAGCCAACAGTGGCTGCAGGTGAGGCCCCGACACCCAAAGTTGTGCTCTGACCTGGATCCAGCAATACACCACAGCATGTGTGAGCCCATGCTCACACACACGAACTAATAAACTAACTACATAAACTAGAAGATGCCTATCAAAAATAAGCAGAGGCAAATTCTGGAACTGCAATAAAATACTGGAGTGGAGTATCCCTTCAACAGGCTCAAGAGCAGCTCAGAGGCAGGCATGGTGGCTCACGCCTGGAGCTCTGGCACCCGGAAGGTGGAGGCAAGAGGGGTCCGGAGTTTAAAACCAGCCTATGCAGCCTGGGGACATCCTACTTCAAACAACAACAGCAGCAGCAGCAGCAGCAGCAGCAACAACAACAACAACCCAAAACAAATCAAACTTTTAATGGAAATTCTTCAAGTCAGACAGAAAGCCAGCCCCAGAAGCAAATGGACTGCACCAGAGATTTTTAAGGGTGTGGACAGTTGGGAGACTTTTTTTTTAACTTAAAAAAACCTTCACATTTTTTGATTGTTAAATCAAGGGCTATTAGAAATGTAGATGTAAGTATATGGTGGCACATGTACAAAGAGCAGAGGGGGCCGACACAGTTAGACTGTACTTACACAACTCCACAGGTCAGAGGGGGCTGACACAGACTGTACTTACACACTCACAGGTCAGAGGGGACCAACACCAGACTGGAATTACAACACTCATAGGTCGGGGGTACTGACACAGACTGTGCTTACACACTCACAGGTCAGAGGGGACCAACACAGACTGTATTTACACACTCACAGGTCAGAGGGGCCAACACAGACTGGACTTACACACTCACAGGTCAGAGGGCACCAACGCTGTAAAAGGCACCTCCACACTTGTGGCAGCAGCTGGCGCAGCTACTGGTTTTCTGTTGGTAATCGCACAACACAATGGGCTGGGTGGGTCATGAAGAGGGAAGGATTGCATGGTTCACTGTCCTGATGTTGAAGGCTAAGGGGCCACATCTAGTGATGGGTCCTGCTGGCAGTCCCCAAGTGGCAGAGGACATCAGGTGGGTGTGTGTGGTGTGTGTGTGTGTGTGTGTGTGTGTGTGTGTGTGTGAGAGAGAGAGAGAGAGAGAGAGAGAGAGAGAGAGAGAGAGAGAGACAGAGAAGAGAGAGGAGTTGGTCCCTGTCCTTGAAAAGCCAGCAGGATTCTGGGCCGTGGCTCTCAGTTGGTAGAGAGCTTGCCTGGCAGGCTTGAAGCCCCAACTTTAATCTCCACCCCTGCACAAGTCAGATGTGGTGCACACCTGCCATCCTAGCACTTGGAAGGTGGAGCAGGAAGATCAGAAGTTCAAGGTCAACCTTGGCTACAGATTAAATTGGAGACTAGCCTGGACTACAGGAAACCCTATCTCAAGAACCGACAGTCAGGCAAGAGGGATTTCTGGTTTTGCCGCCCCTGGCACCAGGAGCTCGGAGTGAGCACACCATCGACACTAGACTTGAAACCGGGCCTTCTGTGTGTGCAACAGTCGCCTTGGATCTTCCTCGTTTCTGCTCGTCCTCTTGGAACAAAGCTAGAGGGTTCACAATTATCCCATCTACCTCTTCTGGAAAACTCTCCTGTCAATGCCCTTGCCTTGTTAGCTTGGAGAAAAACATCCATAAGGTTATGTATACTAATGTGCGAGCAACATTAACCCATAAACTCTAAAAAACCACTCTGATGGGCAGGAAGAGAACATCTGAACGGGGTCTGGAGACAGCAGTGCAGGGTTCCACTCCCTGTACACATCACCCACCTTCCTGGCCCCATTGCCTCTGTATAGCAAAGGCTGATGCTTGACTAGCCGGTGTCCTTCTGTCAGGCCTTGCCATCCCTCACACATCCTTCTAGTATATTCTAGCACACATTCTTGGGGCTGAGAAGTTACAGAGGCAGAAGAATGTGGATTCAGAGACTAGCTGGTCAACAAAGTGTGGTGGTAGAAGTGAGATGGGGTGATTTCCCTAGCCCTTCTGGGGCTCACCATAAAAAAAGACAAGCTGTTCTTTGGCCTGCAGCCACGAATCTGCCACTATGACTATCCCCTACCACAGGGGAAGGTCTCTAGGTTCCTTACTAGGTTCCCTGGGGTGGGGAGCACCGGTCTAGAATGTTGGGGTGCTTTGGGTTCTATCCCTGGGGGGTGGGAGGAGAGAAGGAGGGAGAGAGGGAGGGAGAGATAACGGCCCTACACTGCCAAGCCATGCTGAGGGTTCCAGGCCAGCCCTTGACAATTGTTGCTGGGCCCAAAGAA
Organism: Onychomys torridus; assembly: GCF_903995425.1. Lineage (NCBI taxonomy): Eukaryota > Metazoa > Chordata > Mammalia > Rodentia > Cricetidae > Onychomys > Onychomys torridus. The sequence continues at coordinate 101,700,657 of NC_050446.1, forward strand.
GACCTGAGTGCAGTGTGGTGGACACTTCCTATAGCTCACCATTACACGGGGCACAATCCCCCACCCCGGCTGCAGAAGCTCTGGGCTGTTTGTGCTCAGCGACAAACAGGAGCCTGGAGACAGAGAAAAGAGAGCTGCAACCCAGAGGCATCTCCAGCAAGCCAGATACCCTTCCACCTCCTCTCTCTGGGAAATTCAGCCAGTTTTCTTTCTAAAATGAAAGGAACAAAGGCCCCCCAACTCCGACGTCGCAGTACTTGTGCTAATAAAGGAGGTTTAATGGCCGTTGCGGGGAGGTGGTTCTGGGAAAGAGACAGTTCTGACAGCTATGCTGACTGCCACGGGGGGAGGGGACTGTAGGGATGGCCCAGGAGGCCTGCCTTCTTCCTGCCCTAGGATGCAGCCCGGCAGGGAAGAAGGCAGGAGTGCCTCAGAGGCTACCAGACCCTCACTGGTCTTACGGGCTTGGGGATGGGGGAGGGGTTGTACTAGTGGGTGGCGGTGAACACACATCAGACAGGGACCTGAGAGCCACAGGCCACATTCTCAGGGACCCTCAAGGACACAGCAGGCTCTTCTTACCCCAGAGCTCTGAGCCAAGAGCTTGGCCCTGCATTCCCGAAAGAGCCCATGTCCCTCTTCCCTGGTCTCTGGGCAGGTGCAGTCCTGAGACCAGCGGACCTGCAAAAGAGCTCCAGTCAGCTTTGGGTAGTCTCATACCCTGGTGAGGCCATATCTACTTTCTCAGCAGCCAATGAGTCCTAGACAGATGCTGGCACAGTTGGGAGCTGGCAGGTGGCTACCAGTCTCCCCTGGCCCTGCCAGCCAGAGCCCTTTCCAGCTCTAGAAAAA